>NC_090029.1:9625876-9915876 GCF_037176765.1 Anolis sagrei
CCTTCCTTCAGCAATCCCTCGTTGGCCGAGTAGGATAGTCTTCCAGGATCAGTATTCTTGTGGGTCCATAGGTGGCTGTGGAGCCCTATTCTTGACCTGCATCTTCTTCCGCAGTGAGCGCATTGGTTTCCAGGTCAGGGTTGGCTTGACATGCCTTCCACTTGTCACGTTTCTCTCTTTCACCCTCCATTCGTGCCTCTTCAAATTCTGTAGCACTGCTGGTCACAGCTGACCTCCAGCTGGAGCGCTCAAAGGCCAGGGCTTCAATGCTGGTGGTCTTTGCTTCTTCCAGCACGCTGACGTTTGTCTGCCTGACTTCCCAAGAGATTTGCAAGATTTTCCAGAGGCAGCGCTGATGGAATCATTCCAGGAGTTGCACGTTTTGCAGGCATATAGCAGGGTTGGGAGGACAATAGCTTTATAAACAAGCACCTTGGTATCCCTATGAATGTTTTGGAGTTAGGTGCCAGATCTACGCAGATGGCACACAACTCTACTACTCTTTTCCACCTAATTCCAAGGAAGCCTCTCGAGTGCTAGACGAGTGCCTGGCCGCTGTGGCTGTCTGGATGAGGAAGAACAGGCTGAAGTTTAATCCCGACAAGACAGAGGTCCTCCTGGTTGATCCTAAGCCAGATCGGGGTATAGGGTGGCAACCAGTGCTGGATGGGGTTACACACCCCCTGAAATCACAGGTCTGCAGTTTGGGGGTCCCCCTGGACTCATCACTTATGCTTGAAGCTCAGGCGTCGGTGGTGGCCGGGAGGGCCTTTGCACAATTGAGACGTGTGCACCAACTGCGACCATACCTCGCGAAGGCTGATCTGGCCGGGGTGGTCCATGCCTTAGTCACCTCTAGATTGGACTACTCTAATGCACTCTACGTGGGGCTGCCCTTGAAAACGGCCCAGAAATTCCAGTTGGTTCAGCGGGTGGCGGCCAGACTGTTAACTGGCGCTCCTTATAGAGAGAGGTCAACCCTCCTGTTTAAGGAGCTCCATTGGCTGCCATTCACTTTCCGGGCCCAATTCAAGGTGCAGGTGCTTACCTACAAAGCCCTAAACGGTTTGGGACCCATCTACCTTCGCAACCGCATATCTGTATACAAACCCACATGATCTCTTCGTTCATCTGGTGAGGCCCCGCTCACGATCCCACCTGCTTCACAGGTGCGATTGGTGGGAACGAGTGACAGGGCCTTCTCCGTGGTGGCCCCATGACTCTGGAACTCCCTCCCCAAAGACATCAGGCATGCCCCAACATTGGCAGTCTTCAGAAGGAGCTTGAAAACCTGGATGTTCCGGTGTGCCTTCCCAGAATAAGGAATCCTAAGCAATATGTCCTCAATGCACTTTATGAGAGATTTAGAACTGTCTGCACGTCCACCTTTCCCAAAATATTCCTCCTATCCACTTTAAACTTCCCAGCTTTTAACTTTGAAAACTTTGACATTTGGCCCGCCTCATGTTTTTAAAATGTGTTGTGTTATTATTGTATTGTTTTTGCTTTTTATGAGTTATTTACTGTTTTGTTGTTGTTGTTTTTATGATGTTGTTGGGCTTGGCCTCTTGTAAGCCGCACCGAGTCTTGCGGGAGATGGTAGCAGGGTATAAGAACAATAAATAAATAAATAAATAAATGTCCCGGTCCTCAAACACTCTCTGCTTCATTCGGAAAAATGCTGCACTCGCAGAGCTCAGGCGGTGTTGTATTTCGGTGCCGATGTTGACTTTGGTGGAGAGGGGGCTGCCAAGGGAGCGGAAATGATCAACATTTTCCAATGTTACACCATTAAGCTGTATCGCTGGAGGATGAATATAGAAGAACACTCCTATATTCTTTTTTTTTTCTGTTAGACCTCTTCCTTTCATTTCCTCTCTTGAAATCCTGCCCCCCCCCCTTTTCACGTTTGCGGGCCACCAAAGTCACGTGGCTGTGATAAATGAGCTTAATCAGCAGAGAAAATTAATCACATTGTCACGCTGGCAGAGGGAAAGGCAGCTGCACGAAATGCCTGGATCCCTGGTTAATTTATCACAAGGGCTGGAGACCAAACAGCTCCTTGAAATTAACGCTTCTCTTGCTGTTCTTTCACGGCCTGGGCATGCTCTGTGCAGCCAACCCATGCCAACGAAGCAAGTAGGAAAAGAAGATAGAGATATTCAGCTCTGGGATTACCGGTTACGAGTTCTCTAGCCAAAATCTCATTGGTTATTCCCATATATGGAGGGTTCATTGAATCTGCTGCAGAAGGGTTAGTCAGAGGGTAAATCCCATTGGCTCTACTTGGTCAGGCTTTCACAATGTTCCTTAACAATCTTCTTCTTTCAAGACAGTTCTTGAAAAGTGTGCAATTTTTGAAGATTATTCACATTGCAGGATGTCTTCTGTGCACAATTCACACAGCTGAAATAGGATTATCTGCACAGGAAACAACAACACAAGGTTGTTGTAGGTTTTTTCAGGCTATACGGCCATGTTCTAGAGGCATTTTCTCCTGACATTTTTCCTGCATCTTTGGCAAGCATCCTCAGAGGTAGTGAGGTCTGTTGGAACTAGGAAACTGGTTTTATATATCTGTGGAATGACCAGGGTGGGACAAAGGACTCTTGTCTGCTGGAGCTAGGTGTGAATGTTTCAACTGACCACCTTGATTAGCATATAATGGCCTGACAGTGCCTAGAGCATTTTTTTGTTGAGAGGTGATTAGATATCCTTGTTTGTTTCCTCTCTGTTGCTGTGCTGTTCTAATTTTAGAGTTTTTAATACGTTCAGCAAAGGACATGTGATGCCTGTAGACAGTTAACGTTCCTCTTGTCGCCTTCCTCTTGGCACGTTTCTCTCTTTCACCTTCCATTCGTGCCTCTTCAAATTCTGCAGCACTGCTGGTCACAGCTGACCTTCAGCTGGAACTCTCAAGGGCCAGGGCTTTGATGCTGGTGGTCTTTGCTTCTTCCAGCACGCTGACGTTTGTCTGCTTGTCTTCTCGCTTCTGCAGGAATCTACCGTATACCATGCAACTGTGAACAAGTCTACATAGGGACCACCAAACGCAGTTTCTCAAGTCGCTCCTGACATGACAAAAAAAAAAACAACAACCTCATTGAGTTATTGGGTTGTTGTAGGTTTTATCGGGCTATATGGCCATGTTCTAGAGGTATTTTCTCCTGAGGTTTCGCCTGCATCTATGGCAAGCATCCTCAGAGGTAGTGAGGTCTATTAGAACTAGGAAACTGGGTTTGTATATCTGTGGAATGACCAGGGTGGGACAAAGGACTCTTGTCTGTTGGAGCCAGGTGTGAATGTTTCAACTGACCACCTTGATTGGCATTTGATGGCCTGGCTGTGCCTGGGGGAATCTTTTGTTGAGAGATGATTAGATGTGCCTGACTGTTTCCCCTCTGCTGTTTCGCAGTTGTAATTTTAGAGTTTTTTTTTTAATACTGGTGGCCAGAGTTTGTTCATTTTCATGCTTTCCTCCTTTCTGTTGAAATTGTCCACATGCTTGTGTATTTCAATGGCTTCTCTGTGTAGTCTGACATGGTGGTTGTGAGAGTGGTCCAGCATTTCTGTGTTCTCAAATAATATGCTGTGTCCAGGTTGGTTCATCAGGTGCTCTGCTATGGCTGACTTCTCTGGTTGAAGGAGTCTGCCATGCCTTGATCTTGATCAGATATTGGTGAGGGTTGCAGTGGTTTCAGTATGTCCCATCATCCATGCTCCATCCTCCTTCAAACTGCAGCAGGATGTAGAGTGGGTCATGGGGGCACTGTGTGCCAAGTTTGGTCTTGATCAGTCATTGGATGAGGGTCACAGTGTTTTCAGTATGTGAGTGAAGGTACTGCAAGTCCCATCTTCCATGGTCTATCCACCTTCAAACAGCAGCAGGATGTAGAGTGGGACATGGGGCTCTGTGTGTCAAGTTTGGTCTTGATCACTCATTGGTGAGGGTCGCAGTGGTTTCAGTATGTGAGTGAAGGTACTGCAAGTCCCATCTTCCATGGCCCATCCTCCTCCAAATTGCACCAGAATGGACAGTGGGTCATGGGGGCTCTGTGTGCCAAGTTTCATTCTTGCTCAATCATTGGATGAGGGTCACAGTGGTCTCAGAAAGTGAGTTTAGGTACTGCAAGTCCCATCATCCATAGTCTGTTCTCCCCCAAACCTCACCAGAATGTTGAGTTGGCCAAGGGGGCTCTCTGTGCCTAGTTTGGTGTTTATTGGTATTTGGATGAGTGTCACTGTGTTTTCAGGAAGTGAGTGAAGGTACTGAAAGTCCCATCATCCATCGTTCGTCCTCCTTCAAGCAGCACCAGGATGTAGGGTGGGTCATGGGGGCTCTGTGTGCCAAGTTTGGTCTTGATTGGTCATTAGCTGAGGGTTGCAGCAATCTTGCGAAGGGAGTGGAGGTACTTGAAGTCCCATCATCCATGGTCTGTCCTCCTCAAAAGTGCACCAGGATGTAGAGTGGGTCATGGGGGCTCTGTGTGCCAAGTTTGGTCTTGATCAGTCATTGGTGAGGGTCTCAGTGGTCTCAGGAAGTGAGTGAAGTTACTGCAAGTCCCATCATCCATCTCCAAAGTCTTCCAAACCACACCAGGATGTAGAGTGGGTCATATGGGCTCTCTGTGTGAATTGTGATCCTGATCCATCATTGTTGGCAGTTGTAATGGTCTCAGGAAGGGAGTGCAGGTTTTGCAAGTCCCATCATCCATAGTGCATCCTCCTCCAAACCACACCAAGATGTAAAGTGTGTCATGGAGACTCAGTGTGCCAAGTTTGGTCTTTATCAGTGATTGGATGAGGGTTGCAGTGGTCTCAGGAATTGAGCAAAGGTACTGCAAGTCCCAAAATCCATGATCCATGCTCAGCCAAACCACACCAGGGCATAAAGTGGGTCATGAGAGGTCTATGTGCAAAGTTTGGTCTAGATCAGTCATTGGATGAAGGTCAAAGCGGTCTCAGAAAGTGAGTGATGGTACTGTAATTCCCATCATCCATGGTCCATCCTCCTCCAAACTGCAGTAGGATGTAGCTTGGGTCTTGTGGGCTCTGTGTGCCAAGTTTGGTCCGTATTGGTAATTTTCTGTCATAGCTCCATGCTATAGAATCCTACCAAACTGGATTAATTGTGCAGTGTAAATGTATCCAAAGAAACAGAGTTGGAATACTGGATTTGCTTCTTGGCTCACTGTACGCTGTCAGCTCCACCTTGACCCTAAGACACGTGTGCTTTTCCTACGGCAGTAGACTTTGCGAGTTCCACCATCTCCGAAGTAGCTTTGTGTTGCTCTGAAACGCACGCAAACATGATGTGGCGCATCTGACATTCTTTAGTTCATCCGGAGGACTTGGATCCTTCGGAGAAGTGACAGTGCGTTGTCAACACCAGCTCCCGCGGAACGGTACAAACATGTGGGCACGATTGTGAAGCACAGTCATACTTCAGCTTGACATGAGAAAGATCATTGTGGATGGCTTCCTGGAAATATCACTGCAGTACGCGGTACCTTTTTGAGGATATCATGCAAGCGGAATGTGAAAAGACAGTAGGAGACGAGAAGCCAAGTATTCACCGCAGGCCTAGTTCCTCGCACTGGAGACACAAAGAGACTATTCATTTCATATAACCAAGCCAGCTCGATTCGTACTTAGATTTCCGGCTCTTTACCATTTGATTCAAGAATCTATTGAAAGCTAGAACAGTGTTTCTCTACCTGGGTATTGGGACTCCTGGGGGAAATTGTGAGGGGGTTTCAGAGAGGTCACAAAGACGATCAGATACAACTGAGACTCGTGCGCCAACTGTGACCGTACCTCGGCAAGGCGGATCTGGCCAGGGTGGTCCATACCTTAGTCACCTCCAGATTGGACTACTGTAATGCACTCTACGTGGGGCTGCCCTTGAAAACAGCTCAGAAATTCCAGTTGGTTCAATGGATGGCAGCCAGGCTGTTAACTGGTGCTCCTTACAGGGAGAGATCAACCCTCCTGTTTAAGGAGCTTCATTGGCTGCCGTTCATTTTCCGGTCCCAATTCAAGGTGCAGGTGCTTACCTAGGTAAAGGTAAAGGTAGTCCCCTGACATTCAGTCCAGTCATGTCTGACTCTGGGGTGTGGTGCTCATCTCCATTTCTAAGCCAAAGAGCCAGCATTGTCCACGCTCTGGTTACATCCTGTTTAGACTACTGCAACGCTCTCTACGTGGGGTTGCCTTTGAAGACGGTTCGGAAGCTTCAACTAGTCCAACGTTCGGCAGCCATGATTCTAACAGGAGCGGAACGCAGGGAGCATACAACCTCCCTGTTGCGTCAACTCCACTGGCTACCAATTTGCTACCGGGCTCAATTCAAAGTGCTGGCATTGGCCTTTAAAGCCCTAAATGGTTCGGGCCCAAGCTACCTATCCGACCGCATCTCTGCCTATGAACCCACCAGGACTTTGAGATCTTCCGGAGAGGCCCTGCTCTCGATCCTGCCTGCCTCACAGGCACGGCTGGCGGGGACTAGAGATAGGGCCTTCTCGGTGGTGGCCTCTCGGCTGTGGAACGCCCTTCCCACGGATATTAGACTAGCTCCATCATTAATGGTATTCCGCAAAAAAGTGAAGACCTGGTTGTTTGAGCAGGCGTTCGAATAGTCAGTGCAATGAGTGTAATAAACATAGGAATGGAACATTGAATGACGGATCTGGATCATGTTTTTAGTGATGAGACGCTAGTGAATGGCTATTGTTGTTAATTGTATATTATTGTATAATGTGTTATGATGTTAACTGTTTTTATACCGTGTTATTGTAGCATTGAATTTTTGCTGTTTTTGTTATTAACCGCTGTGAGTCGCCTAAGGGCTGAGAACAGCGGTATACAAATAAAGTAAATAAAATAAATAAATAAATAGACACCTCCAAGGTCATGTGGCCGGCATGACTGCATGGAGCGCCATTACCTTCCCGCCAGAGCAATACCTATTGATCTACTCACATTTGCATGCTTTCGAACTGCTAGGTTGGCAGAAGCTAGGGCTGACAGCGGAAGCTCACACCGCTCCCTGGAATTGAACCTGCGACCTTTCGATCAACAAGCTCAGCAGCTCAGTGCTTTAACCCACTGCGCCACCGGGGGCACCTACAAAGCCCAAAATGGTTTGGGACCCATCTACCTGCGTGACCGCATTTCTGTATAAGGACCCACACGATCTCTTCATTTATCTGGAGAGGCCCTGCTCATGATCCCACCTGCATCGCAAGCGCGATTGGTGGGAACGAGGGACAGGGCCTTCTCAGTGGTGGCCCCACGACTCTAGAACTCCCTCCCCAAGAACATCAGGCAGGCCCCAACATTGGCAGTCTTTAGAACAGTGTTTCTCAACCTGGGGGTCGGGACCCCTCAGGGGGTCACGAGGGGGTGTCAGAGGGGTCGCCAAAGACTATAAGAAAACTATTTTCTGATGGTCATGGGGATTCCATGTGGGAAGTCTGAGCCAATTCTATCGTTGGTGGCGTACAGAATGTTCTTTGATTGTGATGAACTATAAATCCCAGCAACTACAACTCCCAAATGTCAAGATCTATTTTCCCCAGACTCCACCAGTGTTCACATTTGGGCATACTGAGTATTCGTGCCAAGTTTGGCCTAGATCCACCATTGCATGAGTCCACAGTGCTCTCTGGATATAGGTGAACTACAACTCCCAAACTCAAGGTCCATGCCCATCAAACCCTTCCAGTGCTTTCCATTGGTCATGGGAGCCAAGTTTGGTTCAAATCCATCACTGGTGGAGTTCAGAATGCTCTTTGATTATAAGTGAACTATAAATCCCAGCAACTACAACTTCCAAATGACAAAATCAGTCCCCACCCCAACCCCACCAGTATTCAAATTTGGGTGTATTGGGTATTTGTGCCCAGTTTGCTCTAGTGAATGAAAATGCATCCTGCATATCAGATATTTACATTACGATTTATAACAGTAGGAAAATGACTGTTATGAAGGAGCAATGAACAATATTATAGTTGGGGGTCACCACCACATGAGGGACTGGATTCAGGGGTCACGGCTTTAAGAAGGTGGAGAACCGCTGCTTTAGAAGGAGCTTGAAAACGTGGATATGGTAAAAACAATTCCGGGTTCCCAAAACGCGTCGATATCGCTTCAATTGATAGTTTATTTACGATTTCATTACGAGTTAAGAAGCTTACGACTTGGATTAACCAACCCTAAAATACGTCCTGCATATCAGATATTTACATTATGATTCATAACAGGAGCCAAATGACAGTGATGAAGTAGCAATGAAAATAATCTTATGGTTGGGGGTCACCACAAGGTTTTTTTTGTCGTGTCAGGAGTGACTCCTGGTGTGAGAGAATTGGCCGTCTGCAAGGACGTTGCCCAGGGGACGCCTGGATGATTTGATGTTTTTATCATCCTTGTGGGAGGCTTCTCTCATGTCCCCGCATGAGGAGCTGGAGCTGATACAGGGAGCTCATCCACCTCTCCCCGGATTCAAACCTGCGACCTGTTGGTCTTCAGTCCTGCCGGCACAAGATAAGGAACTGTATTAAGAGGTTGAGGCGTTGAGAAGGTTGGGAACCACGGGACTAGAAGGTATCACCATGACTCCCATAATTCACAGGTTGAAAATGATGGGTTCAAACATGCGGTGAGCACTATGACCCACTCAGTCTTCTCTGTCTTGGTTCTTGAAATGGGATTGAGTCAGAATTAAGTCCAGGCATTTTCTAGTCATGATCCTAACCTTCCCTTTGTCATTTATTTGACAGATTATCACTGCCATTCATTCCATCTCTTGATTCAGCACTTTCATTCTATTGATTCTGGGCTTCATCCCTTCCAGTAGCAATGGCCTTCTAGCTCGACATTCTTTTGAAGTCCAGAAATTCCCTGGGGGCATTTTTTTCCTCTGCTTTACAAATAGTTTATATTGATTTTCCTCCCTGTTTTTGTGCTGTTTCCTCTCTCTCTCGTTCCGAAGTATGGTACTTCAGGCTGAAGGACCAACTTCATCAACCTGGGGTGATGACTATATCCTTTCAAGTCATAGCCACCCCATGAGATTGCTCTGTAGCTTTTTGGGTCATTGCGGTCTTTGCCTGGCTTCAAGATGGCGATGAGTCTTGCTTTCCTCCAGATTTTGGGGATCTGACAGGATGCAGTGCAGTTGTTCATCAGCTCCAGCAGCCAGCGCCTTGCTTTTGGACCAAAGTTCTTGATTTGTTCCATCCTGGAAACATGACAATACCCCACTTAATATATTTCACGGGAGAGAGAAAGAGGGCTATACATGTATGTGTCTTGAAATGGATGCACCATCCAAATGGCATGGAAGGCATCCAATCGTTTTAGCATTCTTTCGTGGATTATGCAACCTTGCATCCCAATGTTTTAACTTACCATCCCCAGCCATGGCTTTTTGGAAGGAACAGTTGATGAATGGCACCAATGTTTCCGAGTTGGCTTCATAATGTCCCTTCCCTGTTGTGACTCATTCTGGAAACAAGATGGCATGTAAGCCTGCTGAATACAGATCCATGCTTCACAATTAAGAGTGGCTGCAGTCAATCCCAAGCTCAGGGAAGCGAGTTTCGTAAGAATCGAGATTTATTGGCTGCTTAGCAGCCTGCCCACTTGCTACAATTTATACAGGTAATTATGTGTTCACCAGTATGCACAGTCCTTGCTGTGAAGGTTATAGACAAACCCTTACTCCGTTTATTTATGGCTTCTGCGCCAGAGCGTGCCTCAGAGGGCCTGCGCAGGTTTCCATGCTTCCAAAGCATGTTAGCCTTCAAACACATTATATGAGAGCGAAGTCAAAATAGGCTTGGTGGGTGGATGGCGTTTGGTTTGATTTGTTTTGTTTTTTTTGCATTCCCAGATGGCAAATTGCAACCTCATCCTTCTCTACCTTCTTTTTTCTTTAGCAACGCACCTGTCCCTTTAAAGTGCCGAGCGCATCGTTTCCACCGCATCCGGAAACAATTCATTTTGTGGGCATATATGTGTGGGAGAGAGAGGAGGGAGACATCTCTTGATTCTGTGGCATCTTGGGAGCGCACTAATTAAAACGGGAGAAGAGGGAGCCCCCAAATTAATTTTCACAGAGGTCTCTGGTGGGTCCCATTCTTGTTAAATACACTCTTCTAACATTCCCTTTGCGACACATCTTTCGAACTGGATGCAGGTGCATCGCAGTACCTGATGATAAGCGCCAGGATTTTATGGAAACCTGAAAATAATGACTAACTGGTCCATGCTGTAGCAGGCAGATGGTGTCCATATCAATAGGGCAGTAAAAGAAGGATGGAATATGCATTGAGGGTTGCAATTGACGTGCATTGTGCATTGCACATGAAACAATATTTGATCATGCATTTGCCAGCAAACTTAGTTTCTTACTAAACATTGTTATCATTCAACACAAGGATTCCAAAGCACAACGAATATACCACTCCTATATGTAGCAAAGTGACCCATTTAAGGTGGAATCAGGTGTCAAACAGGGATGTGCCCTTCCCTCAACTTTATTTTCCATCTTCATCAATATGATACTTCATCCCACAACAACAAACCAGTAGGCTTGGGCGATCCAGTTCGTTAATTTCATAATTCGTTATTAATTCGTATTTAAATTAGCTTACGATCCAATATCGAGCCATGCAGGAATAGTGTGAGGAGTAATTAAGAATCGAAACAATTTTTCCAATTTTCGTAATTATTTTCGTAATTTCGTAGTTATATTTTATAGTATACAATTATAATATAATATAATATATAATATAATATAATAATATTATAGTAATATAATATACATTATATATTATATTATATTACATTATATTATTATAATACTATTATATTATAGTATTGTATATTATATTATTATATTATATATTATATTACTATATTATTGTTATATTATATTATATTATAATTGTCTTGACAAATATAATGTAATGTAATATAATAAAATATAATATACAATTATAATATAATAGAATATATTATATATATTATATATATAATAATATAATATAATATAGTTGTTGTTTGTTTTATCACAACAACAGTCAACAACAGAGGGAGAGGGAAGCTTCAGAAGTTCCCCCTGTCCCGTTTAGAGGTTTTTTTTAGCATATTGCGCAATTGCGTCCGCCATTAACGAATCAATTTGTAATTTTACGAAATTTCGTATATTTCGAAATTTTTTAAAGTAAAATTTCGGAATTCTTTAAAAAAAACGAAACGCAAGGGCCCCCTAAAAACGAAATGAGTTTAGAACCAATTTTTTCCGTGGTTACCCAAGCCTACAAACCAGGGATGAGCTTGCAGCACTGCCTAGTTTGGAAGAAGTCAGCAATGCCATCGGCCAACAAAAAAAAAAAATAACAAAGCCAGCGGACCGGATGGGATCCCTGCTGAAATCTTTACAGTGGGAGGACCTGAGCTGACACACCAACTCCACCAGCTCATAGAAAAAGTGTGGGTGACCGAGAAAATCCCAGCAGATTTCAAGGATGCCACCATCATCGCCCTCTTCAAAAAAAAAGGAAAGAACAGACTGCAAAAACTATCGAGGTGTCTCTCTTCTAACCTCAGCTGGGAAAATCCTTGCAAGAATCCTTGCAAACCACCTTCTGCCCCTCTCAGAAGACACCCTCCCTGAATCCCAGAACAGCTTCTGCCCCTCCGGAGGAACTGTGGACATGATCTTCACTGCACAACAGCTCCAAGAAAAATGCAGGGAACAAAACCAACCTCTGTACATGGCATTCATTGACCTTGCAAAGGCATTCGACACAGTGAATCGCAGCGCTCTCTGGACCATCCTCCAAAAAATCGGGTGCCCAAGCAAATTTGTGAACATCCTGCGGCTCCTCCAGGATGACATGATGGCAACAGTCTTGGACAGCAATGGCTCCCAAAGTGACCCATTCAATGTGGAATCTGGTGTCAAACAGGGATGTGTTATTGCCCCAACTTTATTCTCCATCTTCATCGCTGTGATAATTCACCTTGTTGGTGGGAAGCTTCCCACCGGAGTGGAAATCATCTGTCGGACAGATGGCAAGCTATTCAACCTCAGCAGACTGAAAGCCAAAACCAAGGTTACAACAACATGTTATAGAACTCCAATATGCTGATGATAATGTCGTCTGCACACATTCAGAAGAAGCAACTCTTAGCACATTTGCAGAAGCAAAAATTTTAAATTCTGTATGTATGTATTTTATCTTTTACAATTTAGCTGTAAATCGCCTAGAGCATTCTCGGATGGAGGGCGATTAATAAGTCATTAAATATGATGATATGATGATGATACGAGAAGCTCGGCCTGTAATTGAACACTGAGAAAACCAATATGCTCTTTCAGCAGTCACCAGCCAAGCCCTCTCCAATGCCAGGAATACAGCTTAATGGTGTAACATTAGAAAATGTTGACCATTTCCACTCCCTTGGCAGCCACCTCTCTACCAAAGTCAACATCAACACCGAAATACAACACTGCCTGAGCTCTGCAAGTGCAGCATTTTTCCCAATGAAGCAGAGAGTGTTTGAGGACCAGTACATTCATAGGGATACCAAGGTGTTTGCTTGTAAAGCTATTGTCCTCTTAACCCTGCTATATGCCTGCGAGACGTGAACAGTCTACAGACGTTACATGCAACTCCTGGAATGATTCCATCAGCACTGTTTCAGAAAAATCCTGCAAATCTCTTGGGAAGACAAGTGGACAAATGTCAGCGCGCTGGAAGAAGCAAAGACCACCAGCACTAAAGCAATGGTCCTCCACCATTAACTTTTGTAGGGATACCAAGGTGCTTGTTTATAAAGCAATTGTCCTCCCAACCCTGCTATACACCTGCGAGACATGGACTGTCTACAGATATCACATACAACTCCTGGAATGATTCCATCAGCACTGCCTCCAGAAAATCCTGCAAATCTCTTGGGAAGACAGGCGGACCAATGTCAGCATGCTGGAAGAAGCAAAGACCACCAGCATTGAAGCATAGTCCTCCACCATCAACTTCGCTGGACTGGCTACATTGTCCGGATGCCTGACCACCATCTCCCAAAGCAGTTGCTCTACTCCGAACTCTCCACCAAAGACAACATTGACACCGAAATACAACACTGCCTGTGCTCTGCGAGTGCAGCATTTCTCCGAATGAAGCAGAGAGTGTTTGAGGACCAGGACATCCGTAGGGATACCAAGGGGCTTGTTTAGAAAGCTATTCCCCTCCCAATTCTGCTATATGCCCGTGAGACGTGGACAGTCTACAGACGTCACATGCAACTCCTGGAATGATTCCATCAGTGCTGCCTCCGGAAAATCCTGCAAATCTCTTGGGAAGACAAGCGGACAAATGTCAGCGTGCTAGAAGAAGCAAAGACCACCAGCACTGAAGTGATGGTCCTCCGCCATCAACTCTGCTGGACCGGCCACGTTGTCCGGATGCCCGACCACCATCATAGAATCATAGAATCATAGAATTATAGAATCATAGAATCATAGAATCATAGAATCATAGAATCATAGAATCATAGAATCATAGAATCCCTCATGGCCTTCCGTAAGGGCCTGAAAACCTGGCTCTTCGAAAAGGCCTTCAATTAAGTGCTATGTTTTTGGAATGACCACCGGAATGGACTACGACGACGAGATTGATTATGGCCCAAACAAGACGAAGCGGATTTTTAGTTTAATTAGCTGTGTGTTAGTAAGATGTGTGTTATGATCCTGATTTACTGTAACTGTTGTCTTTATGTTCTATGTTCTGTACACCGCCACGAGTCGCCTTCGGGCTGAGAGTGGTGGTTAACAAGTGCAAATAATAAATAAATAATAAATAAATAGAATCCAAGAGTTGGAAGAGACCTCATGGGCCATCCAGTCCAACCCCATTCTGCCAAGAAGCAGGAATATTGCATTCAAATCACCCATGACAGATGGCCATCCAGCCCCTGTTTAAAAGCTTCCAAAGAAGGAGCCTCCACTACACTCCGAGGCAGAGAGTTCCACTGCTGAATGGCTCTCACAGTCAAGAAGTTCTTCCTCATGTTCAGATGGAATCTCTTCTCTTGTAGAATCTCAGTCTCCCAAAGCAATTGCTCTACTCCGAATTCAAGAACGGAAAATTGAATGTTGGTGGGCAGGAAAAGAGATTGAAAGATGGGCTCAAAGCCAGCCTTAAAAACTCTGGCATAGACACAGAGAACTGGGAAGTCCTGGCTGGAGGTCAGCTGTGACCAGTAGTGCTGTAGAATTTAAAAAATATGAATGGAGGCCGAAAGAGAGAAATGTGCCAAGAGGAATGCGCATCAAGCCAACCCCAACGGTTTGCCTTCCACCTGGAAACTGATGCCCTCACTGCGGGAGATGATGCAGATCGAGAATAGGGCTCCACAATCACCTACGGACCCACAAGAATACTGCCCCTGGAAGACTATCCTACTTGGCCAATGAGGGATTGCCTAAGTAAGTAAGTAAGGATATCAAATCCACGGATAAGAGTGTCATACCAGATAACACAAGGGTGATCAATAGGCTTGGGCAAGTTCGTTCGGAAGCTTCTAAAATCGTAACTAATTCGGAAAAAAATCCAGCAGTACACTGATCTTGGAAGGCAATCCTACTTGGACAGCGAGGGATTGCCTAAGAAGAAGTAGATGTGGCAATTGAGGCTTTTCAACCCCAGATCTAAGCTCTGGATTTACTAGAATGGCATTACGTTGAACAAATCCCCCATTCCCTTCCCGGCTCCCATTGCTCAGTAGCCCTGCTTCCTTTGTTCCCTCTTCTATCTGTTCCTTTTAATGTTTTTAAGCACACACAAGTTGCCATGGAGACAATGATTTTTTTTCCTGGCCTGGGTGGAGTTAAAGGATATTTACAAGGACAAGGACAAGGTTTCATAAAGTCACTCCAAACAGGTAGCTTGTGCGATAATGGCTGCTGTGCCAGTATATACCCCAGAAGCAAAATGAAAGGATGTGAAGCCGAGATGCTATGAAATGATGTGCTGTTTGGTGCAACTCGGAAGGGGGAGGGGGTGTCAATGGGACCACAACAAACATCGGTTCTAGATGGAGGGCAGTGGCAGTTTGGGATGGAGGAAGGGTCTGTCCTCTGCTTCTGGGCTTTGGTTATGACTCACTCTTCTTCTCGCCCTCTGAGGTCAAGGTAGTGGCAGTTGGGATGGAGGACATTTGACATGCTTCAGAGCTTAGACATATTGAAACTGAACCTCCTTCTCCTCTTCTACTCTTCCTCTGAGGCCAGGGCAGTGGCAGTTGGGATGGATGGAAACCCTTTCATATGCTTCAGAACTTAGGCATGATCAAGCTGAGTCTTCTTCCACCTCCTCCTCTTCTTCTCTCCTTCTGAGGCCAGAGCAGTGGCAGTTGGGATGGAGGAGAACATTTGATGTGCTTCAGAGCTTAGACGCGATGAAGCTGAATTTCCTTCTCTTCTTCTACTCTTCCTCTGAGGCCAGGGAAGTAGCAGTTGGGGTGGATGGAAACCCTTTCATATGCTTCAGAACTTAGGCATGATCAAGCTGAGTCTTCTTCCACCTCCTCCTCTTCTTCTCTCCTTCTGAGGCCAGGGCAGTGGCAGTTGGGATGGAGGACATTTGATGTGCTTCAGAGCTTAGACATGATGAAGCTGAACCTCCTTCTCCTCTTCTACTCTTCCTCTGAGGCCAGGGCAGTAGCAGATGGGATGGGTGGAAACCCTTTCATATGCTTCAGAACTTAGGCATGATCAAGCTGAGTCTTCTTCCACCACCTCCTCTTCTTCTCTCCTTCTGAGGCAAGGGCAGTGGCAGTTGGGATGGATGGAAAGCATTTCATGTGCTTCAGATCTTAGGCATGGTGAAGCTGAACCTCCTCTCTTTTTCTACTCTTCCTCTGAGGCCAGGGCAGTAGCAGATGGATGGAAACCCTTTCCTCCTCTTCCTCCTTCTCCCCCCTCTCTTCTTCTCTCCCTCTGAGGCCAGGGTAGTGGCAGTTGGGATGGAGGAGGACATTTGATGTGCTTCAGAGCTTAGACATGATGAAGCTGAACCTCCTCTCTTTTTCTACTCTTCCTCTGAGGCCAGGGCAGTAGCAGATGGATGGAAACCCTTTCCTCCTCCTCCTCCTCTTCTTCTCTCCCTCTGAGGCCAGGGCAGTGGTAGTTAGGATGGATGGAAAGCCTTTTGTGTGCTTCAGAGCTTAGGCATGCCCAAACTGAGTTGTCCTTATCCTCCTCTTCTTCTCTCCCTCTGAGGCCATGGCAGTGGCAGTTGGGAAGGATGGAAAGCCTTTCATGGGCTCCTGAGCTTAGTCATGATAAAGCCAAGCCCTCCCCCCACCCTCCTCTTCCTCCTCCTCATCTTCCTCCTCCTCCTCCTCTTCTTCTCTCCCTCTGAGGCCAGGGCAGTGGCAGTTGGGAAGGATGGAAAGCCTTTCATGGACTCCTGAACTTAGTCATGATAAAGCCAAGCCCTCCCCCTCCTCCTCTTCCTCCTCCTCATCTTCCTCCTCCTCCTCTTCTTCTCTCCCTCTGAGGGCAGGACAGTGGTAGTTGGGAAGGATGGAAAGCCTTTTGTGTGCTTCAGATATTAGGCATGCTCAAACTGAGTTGTCCTCCTCCTCCTCTTCTTCGCTCCCTCTGAGGCCATGGTAGTGGCAGTTGGGATGGATAGAAAGCCTTTTGTGTGCTTCAGAGCTTAGGCATGATAAAGCCAAGTCTTCTTCCTCCTCCTCTTCTTCTCTCCCTCTGAGGCCAGGGCAGTGGTCGTTGGGAAGGATGGAAAGCCTTTCATGTGCTCCTGAGCTTAGTCATGATGAAGCCAAGCCCCCCCCTCCCCCTCACCCCTCCTCCTCCTCCTCTTCCTCGTCTTCTCTCCCTCTGAGGCAGTGGTAGTTGGGATGGATGGAAAGCCTTTCATGTTCTCCTGAGCTTAGTCATGATGAAACCAAGCCCTCCTCCTCTTCCTCCTCTTCCTCCTCTTCCTCCTCCTCCTCCTCCTCCTCCTCTTCTTCTCCCCCTCTGAGGCCAGGGCAGTGGCAGTTGGGATGGATGGAATGCCTTTCATGTGCATCAGAGCTTAGCCATGATGAAGCTGAGCTTTCCTCCTCCTCTTATTATTATTATCTCCCTTTGAGGCCAGGGCAGTGGCAGTTGTGATAGAGGAGGACCTTTCATGTGCATGATGAAGTGGAGCTTTCCATCCCACCTCCTCTTCTTGTCTTCCTCTGAGACCAGGACAGTGACAGCTGGGATGGAAGGGGGATCTTTCATGTGCTTCCAAGCTTAGGCCTGATGAAGCTGAGCTTTGCTCCTCCTCCTCTTATTATTCTCTCCCTCTGATATCAGGGCAGTGGCAGTTGTGATAGAGTAGGACCTTTCATGTTCTTAAGAGCTTAGGCTCTGAAGCCAGGGCAATGGCAGTTGTGATAGAGGAGAACCTTTCATATGCATGATGAAGTTGAGCTTTCCATCCCACCTCCTCTTCTTTTCTTCCTCTGAGACCAGGGCAGTGGCAGCTAGGATGGAAAGAGGGTCTTTCTTGTGCTTCAGAGCTTAGGCATGATGAAGCTGAGCTTTCTTCCTCCTCTTCTTATTCTCTCCCTCTGAGAACAGGGCAGTGGCAATTGGGATAGAGGAAGACCTTTCATGTTCTTCAGAGCTTAGGCTCTGAAGCTAGGCCAATGGCAGTTGGGAAAGAGGAGGCCCTTTCACATGAATGATGAAGCTGAGCTTACCACCCCACCTCCTCTTCTTGTCTTCCTCTGAGAACAGGGCAGTGGCAGCTGGGATGGAAGGAGGATCTTTCATATGCTTCAATCTTAGGCATGATGTAGCTGAGCTTTCCTCCTCCTCTTCTTATTTTCTTCCTCTGAGGCCAAGGCAGTGGCAGTTGGGATAGAGGAGAACCTTTCATATGCATGATGAAGCTGAGCTTTCCACCCCACCTCCTCTTCTTCTCTTCCTCTGAGACCAGGGCAGTGGCAGCTGGGATAGATGGAGAGCCTTTCATGTGCTTCAAAGCTTAGGCATGATGTAGCTGACCTTTCCTCCTTCTCTTCTTATTCTCTCTCTCTGAGGCCAGGGCAGTGGCAGTTGGGATAGATTAAGGGTCTTTCCACAACTTCTGGGCATAAATACAGCATCCATGATGGACGAATACTTGACCAACAACAAGTTCCCCACAATAAGAGGTGGGTATCCCAGATCAAGGGATGGCTTCCTTTCCCGGGAGAATTCATTTTTCCAGGCCACCCCCATATCCCAAGCCATCCTTAATATGGAAGGTTTTCATTTGTGTGTGATTACAAATCGAAAATGCCACCTCCTCTGTCCACCCGGGATCTCCTTCTCACCCCTGCAGCACAGCTTAATAACAGCAGAACAAGTCTAAACCCAGAATCAAATCAAATCACTGTGGCGAAGGAAAGGTCACAGCGGCAGCACTGATTGCCAGCACAAGTACTGCGGGAAATACATGGTTATCAATTATTTCAAACAGTGCCTGAAATGCTACATCTGGTGCCTACAGCTGCCCCGAGGGAGCCAAACGTGCACCCCAGCCAGAGTTGGGCGAAAGCTAATTACCAATAACTAGTTACTGGGAATGGATCCCTTCGTCCAATAATGAAAATATAGCTTGATTGTTTTACCATTGTAACTGGGCAAGGGACAATCTCACACATTTTTTTCAGTTTAACTTTTAGTCCGTTGGGAGTATAAAATAAGAGGAATGCCTCGTGGTTCTAGCACTCGTTTTGTCTTCTCCTACTTCCTCATGCTCTGGATGTTGAGGTGATGGTAGGGTGAATGCAAAGACTTTGGTGACAAAAGTGAACAACATGGAGCATTATGGTGTTGTAAAGGATCACCTGGTTGGGCACATACCAGTACCTACTTCTGCCTTTGGGATTATAGAGTTCCATCACAAGGAACCTTCACTGTTGCCCTCTGCCATTTTTAATAGAGACTTACAAGCCTTTCCTCGTGTTTCTAGTTCCTCTTCCATATCAAAAGTCTAGAGCAGTGATTTTTAACCTGTGGGCTGTAGACCACCAATGGGCTGTGAGGACGAAAAGCTGGTCCGTGAGCCTCCTTCTTCTTTATATATTTATTTTATTTTATTTCCACTCATTTCATGTCATCTGCCATTCCTTCCCTATTGCTGACCAAGGCATATGTTCTGTATCAGAAACTAGAGATGATGTGGTCTATCCAATGCAATTTTCTGAATCAGCACCCCAAACCGAACCTAAAGTTGATCAAAAACTGATTGGTAACCCTTTTGGTACTAACTTTGGAGTGTGGTTCTTGGTCAAAGTGGTCCCTGGTCAAAGTGGTCCCTGGTCAAAGTGGTCCCTGGTCAAAGTGGTCCCTGGTCAAAGTGGTCCTTGGTTACGTGGTCCCTGGTCAAAGTAGTCCCTGGTCAAAGTGGTCCATTGCCAAGTGGTCCCTGATCAAGAGATCCCTGGTCAAAGCGGTCCCTTGTCAAATGGTCCCTGGTCAAAGTGGTCCCTGGTCAAAGTGGTCCCTGGTCAAAGTGGTCCTTGGTCAAAATAGTCCATTGTCAAGTGGTCCCTGGTCAAAGTGGTCCCTGATCAAAATGGCCCCTGGTCAAAGTGGTCCCTGGTCAAAATGGTCTCTGGTCAAAGTGGTCCCTGGTCAAGTGGTACTTGTCAAAGTGGTCCCTGGTCAAATGGTCCATGGTCTAAGTGGTTCCTGGTCAAAGTGGTCCCTGGTCAAGTGGTCCCTGGTCAAGAAAAGGTTGGGAACCACTGCTGTGCAATGCCAATTTTAATAGATAATTCTGTGGAATTCTGGGTTATGAACAGACCCCCACCTCTCACATGTACACAAATACCAAGGGCTCAATGTATTGAGGTTACATGACTAAGGAGGAGCCTCTTTCCCCAGGGCCCACTGATACTTCTCATTCTCCTGGGTTCCTCAAGATCCCAGCTCAGCTCTCTCCACTCAGTGCCCACCCTTCCCTCTTGCCACTGGGAACTGCTCACTCCGCATCATCCCATACATGGCTCAAATTGCAGCCTCCCCCATCTCCCTAAGTGGGAAGAATGAAGAGCATGTTATCTCCCTGACCCTCCTGTCAGGTTTTTCTCTGCTGACTCTCCCCCGGGAGCCAAAGGGTCTGAGGAGCAGCAATAATTGCAAGCGTAATTAGCCCGCACTTGAATTTCTGCTCACGCTATGTCAAGGAGCACTCCTTACTCTCTTGGTAATCTCTCCCCGTACAAGCCTCGCCTCCCCAAACAGCCAAGTTATTTGCTCCCATTGAGTCGGAGTTCATTGTTGTCTCTTGGGTTGGCCAAGATAATGCTGTTGTTGGAGAGGCCATGTGTATTTCTCACACTCTCTTTCCCTTTCCTCTGGCAGTTCCTGATGAATCATTCTCTTCTGTCCTCCTCAGGCATAATGTGTTGAGTTTATCCTGGGTCCTAAAGACTTGATGTTTCCTCGTGGATCAGCCTGTCATGCCAGCTACTAGTGATTCCTGAGGTGATGATAAGCTAAGAAAGCCTCTGACACCCCCTCATGACCCCCAGGGGTCCTGACCCCCAGGTTGGGAAACACTGTACTATATGGACCATTTTGGATTTTGGAGCATGGAATGTATAGTTCACCTATAATCAAAGAGCATTCTGAACTCCACCAATGAAGGAACTGAACCAAACCTGGCACACAGAACTCCCATGACCAACAGAAAATATGGGAAGGGTTTGGTGGACATTGACCTTGAGTTTTGGAGTTGTAGTTCACCTACACACAGAGAGCACTCTGGACTCAAACAATCAGCTGTTTCTTGAAATTATATTCTTAAAATTTAAAAGATTATTCCCTGAGCGTAGAAGCCCAAAATGCAAAAAGCAAGATAGCAGATAGGGTTAGAATTAAGCCAGGAAAAATATGCCATCAAAATGGAGGCAATCCGCCATCTCGTGGATACGGAGACCCCCTGGGGGTTTCCATATCCGCGGTTTGGAGGAGCGCATATTCGGCCTCCCCGGAATGCCTGGAAGGCCTGCAGCCTCCCGTGGCCTGGAAAAGGTTAGTTTCATGCATTTAGATAGTTTCAGGCAAAGAAGAGACACAAAGTATCAAGCTAGAGAGTTAAAAGTTGCAATTTCATTAATCTTTATTGGGGGATTTGTTACATAGTTGGGGCTTAGCAGTGAAGTGAAAGGAGAGAGGACACGGCTGTGTAGAGTCCTTGGTTGAGTCTGCTGTTGTGGCACATTTCATCAATTTGGGCCCAATTTAGCATCCAGGAACTGTGGAACTCCCTGCTGCTGGTCACACCAGCTTGAAGGCAGGGGCCTGGGATGCCCTTGATGACATCATGACCCCCCCCCCAGGGGTCCCAACCCCCAACCCCCAGATTCCCCATGTTTAGATGGAATCTCCTTTCTTGTAGTTTGAAGCCATTATTCCATTGCGTCCTAGTCTCCAGGGAAGCAGAAAACAAGCTTGCTCCCTCCTCCCTGTGCCTTAAGCCAGGAAAAATATGCCATAAAAATGGAGGCGATCCACCATCTCGCGGATACGGGGACCCCTGGGGGTTTCCGTATCTGCGGTTTGGAGGAGCGCAGATTCGGCCTCCTGTGGCCTGGAAAAGGTTAGTTTCATGCATTTAGATTGTTTCAGGCAAAGAAGAGTCACAAAGTATCAAGCTAGAGAGTTAAAAGTTGCAATTTCATTAATCTTTATTGGGGGATTTGTTACATAGTTGGGGCTTAGCAGTGAAGTGAAAGGAGAGAGCACACGGCTGTGTAGAGTCCCTGGTTGAGTCTGCTGTTGGGGCACATTTCATCAATTTGGGCCCAATTTAGCATCCAGGAACTGTGGAACTCACACCAGCTTGAAGGCAGGGGCCTGGGATGCCCTCAACGACATCATGACCCCCTCCCAGGGGTCCCAACCTCCAAGTTGGAAAACACTGCACTAAAGTTATTCTGTGATCTGAGCCGAATGCGGCGAAATTTGCCTCGTACAAAATCCCTGGCCCAATTGTCACGCGTTTTTCGGTCTCTGCCCTAATTTAGATCCATGCTATTCTGGCACCAAATGTTTGGAGACCATCGCCTTAATCTGTCACAACTCTCAGCACCGGGTTTGGAAGGAATTTTTTAAGAAAAGGAAGCGAAGTGACATGTCAGTTGCTGTATTTCCTCCACCCAAATCTGTCAACAGGTTTGCCCATTATTGGATATAATACACTGTGAGTTAAAAGTGTCACTTCAAAAATTACGAGCCGAGCGGCTTTGCCGGTGCCCTTTTAACGTTATTGTAAAAATTAAAGGGCTTCCCGCCCCCGGAGAAGAGGGAAGTGCCATTTTTCACAGTACAGAATGTCATTGGGCCCTGATTCCAGCCCTATATATAACCAGAGGATTTGAGCACAAGGTGGAATAAAAGGCAGCCTTCCCAGAGCTGCACAAACACACACATATTGCACACACACACACACACGTTCCCCAGGAACATAAAAATCAAAAGGATATATGTAATGGGTGCATAAACCCAAGTGCTTAGTGCGCAGCTTATTTATATAACCTATGCCACAGTACATAAAGCAAGCTTTCCCCTCTCTCTTTCTCTCTCTCTCGTTCTTTCTCTCCCTCCATCCCTTTCGCTCTCCTTCCATCTCCAGCCATTTTGAAATGTAATTATGATCATGAAGTGTGACATTGGAAGGAGGAGGAGGGGGGCGAGGACTGTCCTCCGTTGCTGCAGGCGGCCCAATTTTCTCACCGAGGCCAATGTACATCTTCTTCGTCTTCTTCTCCATCCCCGTTCCATTCATCCCCCACTGGCTGAATAGATGTGATTTCCCATTAACTGCATGTCAGAGGGATTTCTGCTCCTCCCAGCCCGTCTTCAAAGCAAATAGCCTCGCCTCATTCTCTCCTGGGTTGCTGATAACTTGCATCTACACAGGCTGGCATCCCGCGGGCGTCTGACACACACGTAGGCATCTTCTCTAACATTTCACAGTATGAAAAAAAAATGGAGCATGAGCCGCCAAGCAATGTCCACTCACGCCTTCCCTTTCTTTCGCCTCTGGCAATTCCTGATGAATCATAGTCAAGGCGGGCATCGGTGTTTCCGCAAAGGCTCCAAAAGGATGCTTTACCGATGGTGAAGGGCAAGAATCCACCTCTATATTCCTCTCCTCTTTGTGAAAGGATACCTAATACCCCAAAAGACAGGAGCAGAATTCAAAACAGAGGTTTAGCACAGCTGGTAAATCACCAGCAACTATAAGATCTGTCAACCAAAAGGTTGCAAGTTTGAAGCCCCGGGTTGACGTGAGCGGTCGACTGTCAGCCCTGCTCACTGTTTACCTAAGCAGTTCGAAAACAGCTTTAGCTGTAATTAGTAGGGCGGGGCGGTTTTGTTTCGTAATTTCGTAATTCATTAACAATTCGTTATTTTTTTTATAACGAAGCGATAACGAACCATTCAGGAGCATCTAAAAAACGAAACGAATTTTTAAATTCATTTCGTAATTGCTTTGGATTCGTTTTGTATTCGTTTCGTTATTGTTTTGAAATCGTTTCGTTATTATTTCCGCATGTCTGGGGCAAATTGTACAGTTTTTGTTTGTTTAATCAGTGAAAAAAAATTATAAATATCACACCAACAGTCAACAACAGAGGGAGAGGGAAGCTTCAGAAGTTCCCCCTGTCCCATATGGAGGTTTTTTAGCGTATTGCGCGGTCGCGTCCGCCATTAACGAATCGATTCGTAATTGTTTCGTAATTATTTTACGAATTACGAAATTTCGTAAATATTGAACTTTTTTACAGAAAAATTTCGGAATTCTTTTAAAAATCGAAACACAAAAACCCCCAAAAAACGAATCGATTTTAGAAACAAATTTTTCCATTCTTACCCAGGCCTAGTAATTAGAGACATTAGGTACCGCTAAAAGCCGGGGAGGTGTTTTACGATGCCATAAAGAAACAATGTGATGTGGCGGCAAAAAAAGCTAATGGGATTTTGGCCTGCATCAATAGGAGCCTAGTGTCTAGATCTAGGGAAGTCATGCTATTCCTCTATTCCGCTTTGGTTAGACCACACCTGGAATATTGTGTCCAATTCAAAGAAGGCTCCTTCTTTGGAAGCTTTCAAACAGAGGCTGGATGGCCATCTGTCAGGGGTGATTTGAATGCAATATTCCTGCTTCTTAGCAGAATGGGGTTGGACTGGATGGCCCACGAGGTCTCTTCCAACTCTATGATTCTATGTATAGACAGACATTCAAGGGGGTTGCTGTTGTGGGTTTTTGAAGAGATTAATTTTTTTGTCTAAACTTTTTAAAAATCCCTCAATATCCAAATATGTGTGAATCTTTCTGAAACTTCAGAGGATTGATGCCCTGGGTATCTTGTGCATTGGATATAAAAATCAAATAGATAGCTCTTGTGGGTTTTTTTAAAAAAAATATTGTTTGTAAAAAAAATCAAAAATTCCTCAAAAATTAGTTGATGAGTGTAATGTTCTGAAATTTGTCGGGATAACAGTGGAAAACGTGTGGTACAATTGTGGCGAGTTTCCACAGAGTCGCTTTAAAAATGAGGGAGAAATGAGTCCCTAAAGTTTTCTCACTTCCTCAATTACTTAACGAAAAAAGTAACAAAATTTCGTTACTTTCCTTGTAGTAATGACATTATTACTAACTATACTTTAGAAATAGAACTATACTTTAGAAAGCGGACACAGTGGTGTAGCGGGTTAAACCACTAAGCTGCAGAACTTGCTGACCGGCAGAGTGGAGCTCCCTTTGTTAGCCCCAGCTTCTGCCAACCTAGTAGTTCAAAAATACACAAATGTGCATAGGTACTAGGCTTGGGCGATCAAGAAAAAAATTGGTTCTAAACTCGTTTCGTTTCTAGGGTGCGCTAGCGTTTCTAAATTCTGAGGACTTCTGAAATTTAAGATTTCAAAATTTTGAAATTTCCAAAATTTCGTAAATTACGAATCAATTCGTAAATGGCGGACGTGATTGCGCAATATGCTAAAAAATCCTCCAAATGGGACAGGAGGAACTTCTGAAGCTTCCCTCTCCCTCTGTTGTTGACTGTTGGTGTGAAAAAACAAACAACTATATTATATTATACTAGCTGTGCCCTGCCACACGTTGCTGTGGCCTATAGTAAAACTTATCAAAGTTGAGGTAGATATCTGGACTATTATGTGTGTGCAGCGGTGGGCGGAATGATGGAGCCTGGGGTTGCGTTTGTGTGTGCGGCGGCAGGGGGAGTGGGGTTGCGCGTGTGTGTGCGGCGGCGGGGGGAGTGATGGAGCGTGGGGTTGCGTGTGTGTGAGAGGCGGTGAGGGAGTGATGGAGCATGGGGTTGCGTGTGTGTGTGTGCGGCGGCAGGGGGAGTGGGGTTGCGTGTGTCTGTGCGGCGGCGGGGAGTGATGGAGCGTGGGGTTGCGTGTGTGTGTGCGGCGGCGGGGGGAGTGATGGAGCGTGGGGTTGCATGTGTGTGTGCGGCAGCGGGGGGAGTGAGGTTGCATGTGTGTGGCGGCAGTGGGAGTGATGGAGCGTGGGGTTGCGTGTGTGTGTGCAGCGGCGGGGGAATGATGGAGCCTGGGGTTGCGTGTGTGTGTGTGCGGCGGCAGGGGGAGTGGGGTTGCGTGTGTGTGTGCGGCGGTGGGGAGTGATGGAGCGTGGGGTTGCGTGTGTGTGCGGCGGCGGGGGGAGTGATGGAGCGTGGGGTTGCGTGTGTGTGTGCGGCGGCGGGGGGAGTGAGGTTGCGTGTGTGTGGCGGCAGTGGGAGTGATGGAGCGTGGGGTTGCGTGTGTGTGTGCAGCGGCGGGGGGAGTGATGGAGTGTGGGGTTGTGTGTGTGTGTGTGGCGGTGGGGGGAGTGATGGAGCGTGGGGTTGCGTGTGTGCGTGCGGCGGCGGGGGGGAATGGTGGAGCCTGGGGTTGCGTGTGTGTGTGCGGCGGCGGGGGGAGTGATGGAGCGTGGGGTTGCGTGTGTGTGTGTGGCGGCGGGGGGAATGGTGGAGCCTGGGGTTGTGTGTGTGTGTGCGGCAGCGGGGGGAGTGATGGAGCCTGGGGTTGCGTGTGTGTGTGCAGCGGCGGGGGGAGTGATGGAGCGTGGGGTTGCGTGTGTGTGTGTGGCGGCGGGGGGAGTGATGGAGCCTGGGGTTGCGTGTGTGTGTGCGGCAGCGGGGGGAGTGATGGAGCGTGGGGTTGTGTGTGTGCGGCGGCGGGGGAGTGATGGTTAAGTTTCGTTGGGGGGTTTGTGAGTTTTGTTGTTTTGCCATTTTGTGAGTGTGTTGTTGTGTTGTTTTTCATTTTGAGAAGATATGTTTGTACCTTGTGGGTTGTGTTATGGGCATGGGAATTTTGGTTAAGTTTTGTTGGGGGGTTGTGGAGTTTTGCTGTCCGGTTGAACCAACCTAACAGATTTATATATATAGATTATATTATAGTATATTATATTATATTATATTATTATTAGAATATAATATAATATAATATAATATTATTATAATATTATTATAATATTATTATATTATATTGTTGTATATTATTGTATATTATATTATTATAATATATTATATTATATATTATTATATTATATTATTATTATATTATATTATACAATTATAATATAATATAATAATATAGTAATAAAATATATAATATAATAATATAATATAATATATACAATACTATAATATAATTGTATTATAATAATATAATATAATATAATATAATATAATATATATTATAATATTATAATATTATATATTATATTATAGTATTGTATATTAGAGTGAGGCAAGAAGAAGCACGAGGAAAGAGGAGGGAAGCAGCGGACAAAGGGTCCGGAAGTGGGGTAAATGCGAGATTGTAAAACTTGCACCAGACATACAAAAATATTTACGAAATAATTACGAAATAATTACAAAAATTGGAAAAATTGTTTCGATTCTTAATAACTCCTCACACTATTCCTGCATGGTTCAATATTGGATCGTAAGCTAATTTAAATACGAATTAATAACGAATTACGAAATTAACGAACTGGATCACCCAAGCCTAATAGGTACCACTCTGGTGGGAAGGCAGTGGCGCTCCATGCAGTCATGGCCATCTGTGGGAAGGTAGTGGGCACCTTAGCTCTATTTCTAAATGCTCAACTGTCGTTTTGGAATACGGTTGTGCTAAAAATGTGGGGAATGATGGGACATTTCATCAAGGGGAGTCGGATTCTTGTCAAGGGAGCCATCACCCCATTTCCTGCCCCAGTGGTCCCTTCTCTCGGCGAAGCTCTTTCTTTGAAGTGGAATTGATTTCGGCTCAGTTCGGCACCACAGGAAAGCACAATGCAAGCAAAGTGTTAATTGAGGGGCGCCATGGGGTAGTTCACTGCAGCAGGAGATTAGAGAGGAGCTTATATTTGTCGCCACGGAAAATGATAAATACTAGTTTGGGCTTCAGTTCACGTCCTGCTCCTGGCAGCTGGAGTGCTTGTTAATTAGCTTGAGAGAGATAGTCCATGATCTCCCTTCTGCCACAAATGAGTGGCCACCTCTTCTTCTCAACCCCGGAGTCTTCACCTGCGCTTCCTTTCACCCACCTTGGATGAGGTTGGGTTCTCTAATGAGCCCTAACCCATGAGGTCTGCCTTCCAGGACACAATCTGGCTTTAGTGGACATATGAGTCAGCAGGAAAGTAAAAAAAAATAATAATTTTGGGACTCAGAATGGTCTAAATGCCTAGGGAGAACTCTTTCTCAGACATGGATAATGCGGGTTCTATTGGAGTCATATAATAATTCAAGTTTCCCGCCTACTTGCGTGACCGCATCTCTGTGTACGAACTCACACGATCTCTTCGATCATCTGGGGAGGCCCTGCTCGTGCTCCCACCACCATCGTAAGCGCGATTGGTAGGTATGAGGGAGAGAGCCTTCTCGGTGGTGGCCCCACAAATCTGGAACTTACTCCCCAAGGACATTAGGCATGCCCCATAGGCCTGGGTAACAACGGAAAAATTTGTTTCTAAAATCGATTCGTTTTTTGGGGGTTTTTGCGTTTCGATATTTAAAATAATTACAAAATTTTCCTTCTAAAAAGTTCGATATTTACGAAATTTCGTAAATGGTAAAAAATTAACGAATCGATTTCCGAAACAATAACGAATCGATTCGTTAATGGCGGACGCGACCGCGAAATACGCTAAAAAACCTCCAAAAACTTCTGAAGCTTCCCTCTCCCTCTGTTGTTGACTGTTGGTGTGATATTATAATTTTTTTTCACTAATTAAACCATAAAACTGGCCCAGACATGCGGAAATAATAACGAAACGACCTCAGAACAATAACGAAACGAATACAATAACGAAATACGAAGCATTTACAAAACGTCTTTAAAAATTCGTTTTTTAAAAAAATTGCTCCAGAATGGTTCGTTATTGCTTCGTAATCAACAAAATTAACGAATTATTAACGAATTACGAATTAACGAAACGAAACCGCCCAGCCCTAATGCCCCAATGTGGTTGTTTCAGTGTGCCTTTCCAGAATAAGGAAACTCCCAGCAATATGTCCCTAAATGCACTTTACTAGTGATCTAGGTTTGTCTGCACATTTCATCCCTCTCCAAAACTTCTATCATAGTTATATGTCACCTTGTCATGCCCACCATTGCTTAAGTCTCATTGACCAACCGTCTGCGCAGGGTTCCATACCTCACATTTTAACACATTTTAACTCACCCCATCCCACAGATTCGAACTGTCAACCTTTTGATCAGTGAGTTCTGTAGCTCACCAATGGAGCCTCCGGTGGCGCAGTGGGTTAAGCCCCTGTGCCGGCAGGACTGAAGGCCAACAGGTTGCAGGTTCGAATCCGGGGAGAGTGCGGATGAACTCCCTCTATCAGCTCCAGCTCCTCCTGTGGGGACATGAGAGAAGCCTCCCACAAGGATGGTAAAACGAGTGGAGAAGGGAGGCCTGGTCTCTGAGAGGTCCCCTCTCTCTTGTGGGGTTCCTCAGGGGGCCATTCTCTCCCCTCTGTTGTTTAACATCTATATGCGACCACTTGCTCAGCTGGTTCGAGGTTTTGGGCTGGAGTGTTATCAGTATACCGATGACACTCAGCTTGTGCTGAAGATGGAAGGCCAACTGGACTCTGTACCCGATTGTTTCCATCAATGTCTCGAGGCTGTTACTGGATGGCTGCATGCCAGCAGGTTGAGGGTGAATCCAGCAAAGACGGAGATCCTATGGCTGGGTCAACCGGGCCGTGGGGACATCCAGCTGCCTACCCTGGATGGTGAGGTGCTACGCCCATCATCATTGGTAAAAAGTCTGGGAGTCCTTTTGGACCCTCTGCTGAGGATGGAGGTCCAGGTCTCCGCCGTGAGCAGAACCGCCTTCTTTCACCTGCGGCAGGCTAGATGGCTGGCCCCCTCCCTGTCCAGGGACGATCTAGCTACGGTGATCCAGGCTGCGGTCATCTCAAGACTGGACTACTGTAACGCCCTCTACATTGGCCTTCCTCTGTCGGTGATCCGGAAGCTCAAGCTGGTACAAAATGCAGCTGTTCGGCTTCTTGCGGGAATTCCGATGAGATGCCACATAACACCAATCTTACTACAGCTGCATTGGTTACCAATTGAGCACCGGATCACTTTCAAAGGGATGGTATTCACCTTTAAGGCCTTGCATGGTCTGGGGCCGATGTACCTGAGGGACCGCCTCACCCCCTACCAACCCCAGAGATCCCTCCATTCTTAGGACCAAGATCTATTGGAAATTCCCAATGTCAAGGCCTTGCGTCTAACAGCAACCAGACGCAGAGCCTTTACAGCAGTGGCACCCTCACTCTGGAATACTCTGCCACCTGAAGTCCGTGCCTTGCGGAACCTATCAGGTTTCCACAGGGCATGTAAGACATATCTGTTTTGACAGGCCTTTGATCTTTGATATTGCTATTTTTAAATTGTTTTAAATTGTTTTAAAATTGTGTGAGATTTTAGCCTGTTCTTGTAAGCCGCTCCGAGCCCCGGGGGAGTGGCGGCATATAAGTTTGAATTATAAATAAATAAATAAATAACATCAAAAACATCCCCTGGGCAACATTCTTGCAGACGGCCAATTCTCTCACACCAGAAGCGACTTGCAGTTTCTCAAAACGACAAAAAAAAAAAAAAAAAACCAAAACAGCACACTAGTGTAACCTGTTGTGCAGCCATATTTGAGATGGATAGATTCATAGAATCATAGATCATAGAATCAAAGAGTTGGAAGAGACCTCATGAGCCATCCAGTCCAACCCCATTCTGCCAAGAAGCAGGAATATTGCATTCAAATCACCCCTGACAGATGGACATCCAGCCTCTGCTTAAAAGCTTCTAAAGAAGGAGCCTCCACCACATTCCAGGGCAGAGAGTTCCACTGCTGAATGGTTCTCACAGTCAGGAAGTTCTTCCTCATGTTCAGATGGAATCTCCTCTCTTGTAGTTTGAAGCCATTGTTCCGCGTCCTAGTCTCCAGGGAAGCAGTAAACAAGCTTGCTCCCTCCTCCCTGTGGCTTCCTCTCACATATTTATACATGGCTATCATATCCCCTCTCAGCCTTCTCTTCTTCAGGCTAAACATGCCCAGCTCCTTAAGCCGCTCCTCATAGGGCTTGTTCTCCAGACCCTTGATCATTTTAGTCGCCCTCCTCTGGACACATTCCAGCTTGTCAATCTCTCTCTTGAATTGTGGTGCCCAGAATTGGACACAATATTCCAGGTGTGGTCTGACCAAAGCGGAATAGAGGGGTAGCATTACTTCCTTAGATCTAGACACTATGCTCCTATTGATGCAGGCCAAAATCCCATTGGCTTTTTTTGCCAAGATTCAGCCAAGATTTTCCTAAATATGCAAGACCAGGGCAGGGCTGTCATGGATAATGGGACTTGGAGGTCTCACATTCATGGGGTCACCATAATCCGAAAGCCAATGGCCGCTAACTACAAGATGTGCCTCTTAGTTACATTTTTATTTATGACTACAAGCCATTCTTTGCTTCGCATCTTTAATCTGGGATGGATCTGTCTTGATTTTTCTCTCCCTCTATCAGGATAATTGCATTCATTGCTTTCCTTATAGCTGCACAGATTAATAAAAAAACAATTCCCCCGTTCCCTTTAAGTGCCCAAGCCTTCTGTTGTGCGAGGAAATGGGCTTCTCTCAGCAATTTATGACTCTTTGCGCAGATTATGGTGGGATGGCCTGCTGCTTTCTCTGAACAGCTCTTCCTCCAGCAGAAAAAGGGCGAAAATGAAAGAGAGAAGCAGAGGAAAGCGGAGGAAGGGAAGGAGGAAAGGAGGAAGCGCTTCCTGGGCGGAGGAGCATATGGGCTCTGTTGCAAAGAGACCGCCTTTGCAAAAACTCTGTTGTGAGCGTGCCAGCAAATTGAAAATGCCACTTCTTTCTCTAATTGCTGTTTATTTCCTCTGCAAAGTATTGGGATAATTAGTGAGCTCTCAATTAAGAAAATATGTGTGTATCTACATGAAGAAAACTGGTAGTTGTGCCAAGCTCATTTGTATCCCAGCAAGGAAGATGGCAGGTGGGTTTCATAGTCTGTGGAGAGTCCATCTTGGTCCTATAGACAGCCTAGGATTCAGGGTGCATTTCTTTAATGCAAAATCTTTTCCTCCACTTAAAGGTAAAGGTTTCCCGTGACATTAAGTCTAGTTGATATCAGGCACCACAACCCCCCCCCCCCCATAATTAAGGGCAAGGGCACCAGACCACACAACAAGGGTTAAGTCTTGGCCACACTGCCAAGGCACTGACAACAACAAGGACCCCACGAGGCTTTTTGGGAAATGGCTGGATCATGGGACTTCTGCCCTTTTGTGAGAGTTGTGGTTCCCCAAGGGCTGAGCGATGGACTCTGTTATTGATCAACTCAGTGCCCATCTGCTGACTTCTGCAGGGAGAAATGACTCCTTGCTACCTGACTTGAAATGCAAGCAGCCTCCGTTTCCACGCACCTTTGCCAGAGGACTATGAGATCTCCAGTTTGTGTTATAATAAAGATCAAATATTGTAATAAATTTTCCTGGGATGGGGATGGGGTTTTCCCCTTATGAAATGTGTGTAAGGAGATATTGTATGAAATGTAATATGTTCCCCACCCTGCCTTTCCTGCCGACCCTTGCCCCACAAAAGATGTGACCTGAAGATTACTGTATTGCCTTGGGGAGAGGCTCCTTTGTTCTCCCCAAGCCCTCCCTGATTGATTCACTAGCATGGAACAATGCTGTTAATTCCCAACCCTAGCCCTCGGAGCATGTCCAGCGAGGGGAGGGGGTCAACAGAAACCCGGAAGAAAAGGACTGATTAAATCACACAAAGACAACGTTGATCCACCTTTTGAGGTCCGTTGTCTGGCCAAATATTCCTTTCCTCAAAGCCATCAAAAGCCAGGAAAACTTTTGTTTGCTAGGATCACACCTTGCTGGCCTGAGACAAAGGCTTGCTGGCAACTCCTAATCCCATCATTTCCCCCCTCCATTGTTCACGGCCGTACCGCCTCCTCTCTCCTGATTTGTCCATCTTGCGAGGCGAGCGGAGGGCGCTCATTGGCCCCCTAGAGGCGAAGAAAGCGCTGATTGGTCCAGAGCAGGGGCGGGCCGCCCAGCCTCCTCCCAGCTGTTCCAGCATCAGCCAATCAGCATGAAGCCGGCCGGCAAGGGGCGGGCGGGAATTTTGAAAGTTTTCCTTTGTATTTTTACTATAAATATGTCTGTATTCTTTGTACTGGTATGCTTGCGGTGGAATGATTCCTGCAACGCATCTGATCTCAGCTGAATCACAAATAAACCTCGGTTGCTGGAAACTTCTTCCACCTTGATGGGGCATTATTATTTTTAATATTTTTATCACAATTTGGCTTCGCTGGCCTCACCAAGGGATCCAGGGCCCTTTTGGCGCGGTCCTCGGGTTCTCTTCTCTTGAGGAGACCCTACTAAAAGCAGCTCGATATCATAGTCATTATATTGAGCTAGAACAGTGGTTCTCAACCTTTCCAATCCCGTGACCCCTTAATACAGTTCCTCAGGTTGTGGTGACCCCCAACCATGAAATTATTTTCGTTGTTACTTCATAACTGTCATTTTGCTACTGCTATGAAACGTCATGTAAATATCTGAAATGCATGATGTATTTTCATTCACTGGACCAAATTTGACACAAATACCCAATACGCCCACATTTGAATATTGGTAGGCTTAGGAGGGTTTTTTCTTCTTCTGTAATTTGGGAGTTTCTAGGATTTATAGTTCACCTACAATCAAAGAGTATTCTGAACTCCACCGACAATAGAATTGAACCAAACGTGGCACACAGAACTCCCGTGGCCAACAGAAAATACTGGAAAGGTTTGGTGGCTATTGACCTTGAGTTTGAGAGCTGTAGTTCACCTACATCCAGAGAGCACTGTGGACTCAAACAATGATGGATCTGGACCAAACTTGGCACGGATACTCAATATGCCCATACATGAACACTGGTGAAGTTTGAGGGAAATTGACCTTGACAATTGGGAGTTGTAGTTGCTGGGATTTATAGTTCACCTACAATCAGAGCGTTCTGAGCCCCACCAACAATAGAACTGGGCCAAACATTCTACACAGAACCCCCCATGACCAACAGAAAATACTGTGTTTTCTGATCATCTTCAGTGACCCCTCTGACACCCCCTCGTGACCCCCTCAGGGGTCCTGACCCCCAGGTTGAGAAACACTGAGCTAGAATTTGGAGGCTCCTGCCCAGGAGAGAGGAGCCCTTAGACCCACCAAAGAGAGTCCGAAACCCTTGGCAAGCGAAAGAGGAGAAAGGCCCAGAATATTCCCTGATATTTCCCAAATAAATCTTACCAAGGTTGAAGAAAAGCCATCGAGGTTTATTTAGCAATCCAGCTGAAAAGGATGCAAAGCTGCAATCATTCGCCAGCAGAGCATAAAAAATACATTTGATACAGCCATATTTATAGTAAATTCAAAGTTGCAGAGTTCAAACTTCCTGCCCCGGCCTCTCTGCTACCCTCCACTGTGATTGGACAATGGGCAAACAGCTGGGAGGCGGCCCTCCTGCCCCCAGTGCCTCTGGACCAATCAGGAAGCTCCAGCGGTCCGTAGGATCCAATGGGGAGGCTCCTGCCGCCTAGCGGCGACAGCAAATCAGGAGAGAGGGAGGCGGGATGATAGAACACAAAGGGTAAAAATGTTCGAAATGAATGAATGAATAAATAAATAAATAGAGTTCAGCAGCTCAGTGGTTTAACCCACTGCACCACAGGGGGCTCCAATAATAATAATAATAATAATAATAATAATAATAATAATAAGCCAGAATTGCAAAGTCAACGACAGATCCCAAGTGTAGACTCTGCAAGGAAGCAGATGAAACAATAGATCCCATCCTCAGCTGCTGCAAGAAGATTGTGCAGACAGACTACAAGCAGAGGCACAACACCGTTGCTCAGATGATTCATTGGAACTTGTGCCACAAAGATCACCTGCCTGCGACAAAGAACTGGTGGGATCACAAGCCAGAAAAAGTTACAGAGAATGAACACGTCAAGATACTCTGGGACTTCTGGATTCAGACTGACAGAGTTTTGGAGCACAAGACTCCTGACCTCACGATCATGTAAAAAAACAAAGAATGGATTGTCGATGTTGCAATCCCAGGTGACAGCAGGATTAATGAGAAACAACTGGAAAAGCTGACACGATATGAGGATTTAAAGATCAAACTGCAAAGACACTGGCACAAGCCAGTCAAGGGGGTCCCAGTGGTGATCGGCACACTGGGTGCAGTGCCTAAAGACCTTGGCCTGCACTTAAACACAATCAGCGCTGGCAAGATTACCATCAGTCAGTTGCAGAAGGCCACCTTCCATTGACAAGCTGGAATGTGTCCAGAGGAGGGCGACTAAAATGATCAAGGGTCTGGAGAACAAGCCCTATGAGGAGCAGCTTAAGGAGCTGGGCATGTTTAGCCTGAAGAAGAGAAGGCTGAGAGGAGATATGATTGTTGTTCATTCGTTCAGTCGTCTCCGACTCTTCATGACCTCATGGACCAGCCCACGCCAGAGCTCCCTGTCGGCCGTCACCACCCCCAGCTCCTTCAAGGCCAGTCCAGTCACTTCAAGGATTGTCCAGTCACTTCAAGGAGATATGATAGCCATGTATAAATATGTGAGAGGAAGCCACAGGGAAGAAGGAACAAGTTTGTTTTCTGCTTCCTTGGAGATTAGGACGCGGAACAATGGCTTCAAACTACAAGAAAGGAGATTCCATCTGAACATGAGGAAGAACTTCCTGACTGTGAGAGCCGTTCAACAGTGGAACTCTCTGCCTTGGGGTGTGGTGGAGGCTCCTTCTTTGGAAGCTTTTAAACAGAGGCTGGATGGCCATCTGTCAGGGGTGATTTGAATACAATATTTCTGCTTCTTGGCAGAATGGGGTTGGATTGGATGGCCCATGAGGTCTTTTCCAACTCTTTGATTCTATGATTCTATGACTCTGGCACAAGCCAGTCAAGGTGGTCCCAGTGGTGATTGGCACACTGGGTGCAGTGCCTAAAGACCTTGGCCTGCACTTAAACACAATCAGCGCTGGCAGAAGGACACCTTACTGGGATATGCACGCATTATCCACCGATACATCACACAGTCCTAGACACTTGGGAAGTGTCCGACGTGTGATCCAATTCAACAGCCAGCAGAGTGTCTACTGTGGACTCATCTTGTGGTGTTTCAAATAATAATAATAATAATAATAATAATAATAATAATAATAATTATTATTATTATTATTATTATTATTATAGGTTTCAGATTCCATTCCACCATCCCACTCTGCCCCACTTCCACCAGATTTCCCTTTGTCTCTTCTGCCTTCGAACCTTTAGGAAAGTGGAATATAACTCAGGCGGAGGGAGACACCAGCGATTTATCTTCCCCAAGTAAGACGGCACACCAGCATCCTTGCCTGGGGGCAGAAACACTGTGCATTGCTTTCTGCTGTGATAAAAATATGAGTGCTGGAGATCTGTCCCCAAACACTTCTCCCCAGCTGACTGTAATGAAAAGACTCCTAGAAGCAAAGATCTCACTCTCTCTGTTCTGGCGTCCTCTCTGCACAAAAGCAACACCATCGGAGTTTTTCAACAGCCTCTTGCTCTTTCACATGGCTGATGTGGTTCAACCACAGGTGGAGAAATGTCAAGGACTTTGGGGCTAATTCCTGACCTTGATTTGGAGGGGGGTGGGTGGGTACTGTAAAGGTTTCCCCTTGGCATTAAGACTAGTCGAGTCTGGCTCTGGGGGTTGGTGCTCATTTCCATGTCTAAGCCGAAGAGCCAGCATTGTCTGTAGACACCTCCAAGGTCATGAGGCTGGCATGACTGCATGGAGTTGTGGGAACTGTACAGCAGTGTTTCTCAACCTGGGGGTCAGGACCCCTGTATGGGTCATGAGGGGGTGTCAGAGGGGTCACCAAAGACCATAAGAAAACATAGTATTTTCTGTTGGTCATGGGGGTTCTGTGTGGAAAGTTTGGTCCAATTCTATCGGTGGGATTCAGAATGCTATTTCATTGTTGGTGAACTATAAATCCCAACAACTACAACTCCCAAATGGCAAGGTCTATTTTCTCCAAATTCTACCAGTGTTCACATTTGGGCATATTGAGTATTTGTGCCAGGTTTGATCCAGATCCATCATTGCTTGAGTCCACAGTGTTCTCTAGATGTAGGTGAACTACAACTCCAAAAATTCAATGTCAATGTCCACCAGACCTTCCCAGTGTTTTCTCTTGGTCATGGGAATTCTGTGTGCTATGTTTGATTCCATTCCATCATTGATGGAGTTCAGAAGGCGCTTTGATTTTAGGTGAACTATAAATCCCAGCAACTCCAGCATTACCAAATGACAAAATCAATCACCCCCAACCTCACCAGCATTCCAATTTTGGGCGTCTTGGGTACTTGTGCCAAATTTGGTCCAGTGACTGAAAAAACATCCTGCATATCAGATATTTACATTACAATTCATAACAGTAGCAAAATTACAGTTATGAAGTAGCAACGAAAATAACGTTATGGTTGGGGGTCACCACAACATGAGGACCTGTACTAATGGGTCGCGGCATTAGGAAGGTTGAGAACCACTGCTGTACAGAATGCCAAAAAGCTTCCAAAATTCTGGGGGCAAACAATTTATTTTGGTTGCTTCTAACCCGCCCTTCTCACCCCGGGGGGAACTCAGGGCAGCTTACAAAAGCAAGGTACAATTCGATGCCCGCATCACGTAACAGCAAAATATATTAACATCAATTAACAAGACAGCAATTCTAGCAATAACAACAATGATCAGAAAACAATAATTATTATAGGCAAAAACAACCATAAAACCAATAAAAGCAATAAAACCAATACAAACCTCATTGACGGTCAGTGTTTCACAATCTTATAGTTAAATTCCAATTCCACAATTGTCAGTCCTTTCAGTCCTATCCATCTGGTTTCCATATCTAATTGTCAGATTGCCCAAAGGCCTGGTCCCACAACCACATCTTTACCTTCCTCCTGAAGGCGAGGAGGGATGTTGATGCCCTGATTTCCCCTGGGAGTGAGTTCCACAGGTGAGGGGCCACCACTGAGAAGGCCCTGCTCCTCATCCCCACCAGCCTCACTTGTGATAGCGGTGGGGTCGAGAGCAGGGCCTCCCCAGATGATCTCAAATTCCAGGGTGGGATGTAGAGAGAGATCCGTTCGGACAGAAACACAGGACCGGAACCGTAAAGGGTTTTGTAGGTCAAAACCAGCACCTTGAATTGTGCTCGGAACTGAACCGGCAGCCAGTGGAGCTGACACAGCAGGGGGGTGGTGTGCTCCCTGTATGTCGCTCCGGTAAGCAATCTGGCTGCTGCTCGTTGGACCAGTTGAAGTTTCCGAACAGTCTTCAAGGGCAACCCCTCGTAGAGTGCGTTGCAGTAGTCTATACGGGATGTAACAAGAACGTGGACCACTGTGGCCAGATCAGACTTCCCAAGGTACAGGCGCAACTGGTGCACAAGACAAATTGGAAGGCAGTTTGTAGATGAGTTATGCAGGGTTGTTCTGGCTATTTGCCTATATATTTGCCTGTCTGTCTCTACCCCATGAATCTGTCATGGGCAAATTTTTGTTGCCTTGGGGCTGGATTGCGGGTCTGGATGGAAGGGCTGGGCTGGGAGGGAGGAGAGCCGTTCACACACTGGGCAGAACAGGCCTGCAAGGGGCAGGGCTAGGGAGAGAGTCAGGAGAGGGCAAGGCAGGGCCTGGGCCATCCTCAGGTGGTCCTACCAGCATAAGGATGGGGTTGCTTGCCCCATTCTTATGCCATGAGAAAGGCGGTACATATTATCAACTTCCCTGATAATCCACCATCCTACCTTCTTCCCCAATCTTCATGCTGTGTTCTTGGCATTATACCAGGAGGAGGGCGAGATAGGCAATAGCTGAGAATGCTCCAGAGGGCTCTCAGCTGCTGCGTGCCTTCCTTGAGCTGTCCTCCTGGCATAAGGATGGGGCTGCTCGCACCATTTTTATGCCGGGAGGAGAGCAAGACAAGCAGTGACTGAGAGTGCTCCAGAGGGCTCTCATCCACATGCCTTCCTTGAGCTGTCCTCCTGGCATAAGTATGGGGCCACTCGCACCATTTTTATGCCAAGAGGAAAGCAAGACATGCAGTGACTGAGAGTGCTCCAGAGGGCTCTCATCCACATGCCTTCCTTGTGCTGGCATAAGGATTGAACCATTCCTACCATCCTTATGCCAGGAGGAGGGCAAGACATGCAGTGGCTGAGAGTGCTTCAGAGGTCTCAGCCACCGCATGCCTTCCTTGAGCTGTCCTCCTGGCATAAGGATGGGGCCATTTGCACCATCCTTATGCTGGGAGAAGGGCAAGACATTCGGTCGCTGAGAGTGCTCCAGAGGGCTCTCAGCTGCCACGTCCCTTTATTGAGCAGGCTTCTTGGCATAAGGATGGGGCCACTTGCACCATCCTTATGCCGGGAGGAGGGCAAGACATGCAGTGGCTGAGAGCACTCCAGAGGGCTCTCAGCTGCCACATGCCTTTCTTGAGCTGTCCTCCTGGCATAAGGATGGAATTACTCACACCATCCTTATGCAAGGAGGAGAACAAGACAAGCAGTGGCTGAGAGCACTCCAGAGGGATTCCAGCTTCCACATGCCTTCCTTAAGCTGTCCTCCTGGCATAAGTTTGGGACCACTCGCACCATCCTTATGCTGGGAGGAGAGCAAGACACGTGGTGGCTGAGAGCTTTCCAGAGGGCTCTCCACTACCATATGCCTTCCTTGAGCTGTCCTCCTGGCATAAGAATGGGGAAGCTCGCATCATTTTTATGCCGGGAGGAGAGCAAGACACGAGGTGGCTGAGAGTGCTCCAGAGAGCTCTCAGCTGCCGCATACCTTCCTTGAACTATCCTCCTGGCATAAGGGTGGGGCCGCTTGCATCATTTTTATGCCAGGAGGAGAACAAGACAAGTAATGGCTGAGAGCACTCCAGAGGGCTCTCAGCTGCCGCATGCCTTGCTTGAGCTGTCCTCCTGGCATTAGGATGGGACAGCTTTCACCATCCTTATGCCAGGAGAAGGGAAGATACGCAGTGGCTGAGAGTGCTCCAGAGGGCTCTCAGCCATCGCATGCTTTCCTTGAGCTGTCCTCCTGGCATAAGGATGGGACAGCTCACACCATTTCTATTCCGGGAGGAGAGCAAGACATGCAGAGGCTGAGAGCACCCCAGAGGACTCTCAGCTGCTGTGTGCCGTCCTCCCCTGTCATTTTGGTATAAGGATGCAGTAGGACACTGCTAACTTATGCCAAGAGGACAGGGAAAATGAGGAGGGCCTGAAGTAAGCACTCAGGGGGACGCATCCGGCCCCTGGGCCTTAGTTTGTCCATGCCTACCTTAGAAGACCTGTCTTGACATCTGTAAAATGGTCTTCCTTTTAGACCCTCAGCTGGAGAAGGATCACAGCCATTTCCATAAAGTTGAAAACATTGAAGACAGAGGATACTATGTTCAGACCCCAGCATCTCCAATTAGGAGGAGATGACAATTGTGTCTGCGGTGCTACTTGTGGTCAGGATAGACAATACTGAGCAAAAAGGATTGACAGACTTAAGTCATGATAAGAAAACATCACCTATGAAGACAGGCGTTCTTTCTCGTCTTCTTTTCCTCCGCTCCGCCTCCATCTGCACTGCATTGGTGAGAGATTCTAGCCATGATGCCAGTGTGCCTATGCGCCAGGGCTGACAGGGATTGGCCGGCTGCCTCTCTTTCCCTTGCCTGCCTCGTTTACCTCAGCTATATTTACATGTCTATTTTATGATTTCAATTTTTAATGCTTCTGCTCTTTGGAAACGCTTAATGCTTTGGAGTGGAACATTTTCTTCCAAGCCTTGAATGCAGATGGAGGACGGAGCAATAAATCAACTGATATCTGGAACCTCGTTTTCTGCTCCTGTAGCCAGGAGTTAACCCTTCCTGAAGAAGACTTGATTCTCTCCTCCACACAGACAGAAGTCTGTTACCTGAAAGAAATGCTGGAATAATAGAGCTATAAGCTTTTCTTTTTAGGATACCAAGACAAGGAAGAATCTGGAGAGGGCTGCTACCAGATGTGATAGACTTCTGTCCTGTGTCCCCCACCCAAGCTCAGGAACATCGAGTATTTATTTATTTATTTCGGGTATTTCTATCCCGCCCTTCTCACCCCCAACCGGCACAATTCGATGCCAACAATTACAATAAAATGCAACAACAGTAAACACAATACTTAAAACATACAATTAATACAATATCAACTAAAAAGCCGATCTACAGCCCTTGTTTATCGAGTCCTAAAATCCGTCAATCCATTTAGCATTACCATAATCCTTTCCAACTCTAGTCATCATTACCTTGTTAGTCTGCTAGATTACCCAAAGGCCTGGTCCCATATCCAAGTCTTCAGCTTCCTTCTGAAGGAGAGGAGGGATGTTGATGACCTAATTTCCCCGGGGAGTGAATTCTACAGGCGAGGGGCCACCACTGAGAAGGCCCTGTCCCTCGTCCCCACCAGCCTCACTTGTGATAGAGGCGGGGCCGAGAGCAGAGCCTCCCCAGAAGATCTTAAACTCCGCGGTGGGACATAGAAGGACATACGTTCGGACAGGTATTCTGGGCCGACGCCGTAAAGGGTTTTATAGGTCAAAACCAGCACTTTGAATTGTGCTCGGAACTGGATCGGCAGCCAGTGGAGCTGACATAGCAAAGGAGTTTTGTGCTCCCTGTATGATTAATCTGGCTCCCGCCCGTTGGACTACTTGAAGTTTCCGAACAGTCTTCAAAGGCAACCCCACGTAGAGAGCGTTGCAGTAATCTATTCGGGATGTAACAAGCGCATGGACCACTGTGGCCAGATCAGACTTCCCAAGGTATGGGCGCAGAGTAGGAGATAGGCAACAATTTGATGCCACAATATCAATAGACAACAACATAACACCATAAATATATAAAAATTGAAAACAGTAACATTCGTTGAATAATCACATTACAAAGCCGTTTCCAATTATCATAACAGTCGTATGGTCCAGTTCAAAGTCCTTGGTGCTGCTGTGGTCACTTGCCAAAAGCCTTGTTCCAAAACGATGATTTTAGTTTTTTACTAAAGGAAAGGAGGAAGGATGCCAATCTAATCTTGCTGGGGAGGGAATTCCACAAGAAGGGGGTCACCACCGAGAAGGCCCTGTCCAGGCGTTTGCGAGGCCAGTGGGACCGAGAGCAGGACCTCCCCGGTGGATCTTAAGCTACGAGGTGTAACGTAGAGGGAGATACGTTCGGACAAGTAAGCTGGTGCAGTATTCCACTTTAGAGGCCATAACTCCATCCCCTAACCCTAACCCATGAAATCCTAGGGCTTGAGGCACAAGAAATTCCCTGCCCTGTGGAATTTCTTGTGCTTGTTGTTTGATTTTATATTGCTGTGTTGTTTATTATATTGGTTTTGCATTTTATGTTTTGTGTATACTGTGTCTGTTGTGTTGATTGGCGTGGCCTCATGTAAGCCGCCCCGAGTGGAACGGGGTATAAATAATAATAATAAAAATTATTATTATTATTATTATTATTATTATTATTATTTGGCAGAATTCTGCCTTTGGAAGACTAAGCTGAGCAAAGCCAGATCTCAACTATCGTTTTCATAAACTGCACAAGCAGGAACAAAGTCCAGAAAATGGAAGATTTGGTAAAAGTGAAATTTTTTGATTCATAATTCACCTATTGCTATCACTTTCCTTCCACATCTCTATTGCTCAAGTGGCAATAAAGGGAAAGAAATTCAATAGCATGCTTTTTGGTATGAAGACGAGTGCAGAAGTGACGAGCGGAGTGCCACAAGCAGGGTTTTGTCCTGGGCCCGGTCCTGTTCAACATCTTTATTAATGATTGAGATGAAGGGTTAGAAGGCTGGATCATCAAGTTTGCAGACGACACCAAATTGGGAGGGAGAGCCAATACTCCAGAGGACAGGAGCAGGATTCAAAATGATCTTGACAGATTAGAGAGATGAATGGCCAAAACTAACAAAATGAAGTTCAACAGGGACAAATGCAAGATACTCCACTTAGGCAGAAAAAACGAAATGCAAAGATACAGAATGCAGAGCAGTACGTGTGAAAAAGATCACAACAGGGAGAGAGGAGGGGGAGACATCATACGCCCCAGCAAATAGACAAAAGCAGCTCCAATTTGCTTCTTAAAATAATATACTAACACAAGGTGGAAAAATGAAAAGATGCCCTTAAATCTGCTATAAATTTGCCAACTTCATTGCGAAAAACATCTCTGAGAGGTACTGTGTTTTTTCACTCATTGGAAAACTTAAGAACCATTACTGATGGAATGAAAACTTTGGAGGCCAGGATTGACAAGCGAGAGACACAGTCTGAAGATTATTTACAGAAAGGGCAACAGGATATGAAGAAAAATATGCAACAGATGGCAGGCACAATGAGTGGCATTTTGAATCCGCAAGGACAGCAAAAACAGAAAATAAAGACAATTGAAGATGCAAATAGATTTCCAAAGGGATTCAATCAAACTCCAAAGATTAGAGCATGCACAAAGAGAAAACTCTTTGATGTTGAGAGGAATACTGGAATCTGTACAAGAACATGATATGGCAATAACAAAAGTTGTGGCTGGAATCCTTGGTCGAACAGAGCAAATGCTTGAGACGCAAATTGGCAGGAGCTTTAGGATCCAATCCCAACATACAGTAAGGAATAAACTTTCAAGATATTTGATTGTGTTGTTGTATTGCACCACCTGACATCCGCCGGGAAGTAGCAGCCAATAGTGAAAGGACCAAGGCAGTGACATCTCCAGCTCATCCCTTATTTGGGTATCAGCCAGCACATCAATGACTTAAATCAAGAAATAGTTTTCTTAGATATACAGAGACACTTGCTGGAACACCTCAGCAAGCAAGAGTCCAAAAGTGGCAGGCTAAAACCCAACACCTCAATCCGTGGGTGATACCAGGTGAGAGATTCCCTCCTGGGCACACAGAAGACTGAGTGACTTGGAAGGCACTGAACAGACTGCGCTCTGGCACCACGAGATGCAGAGCCAACCTTCAGAAATGGGGCTACAAAGTGGAATCCACGACATGCGAGTGTGGAGAAGAGCAAACTACAGACCACCTGCTGCAATGCAACCTGAGCCCTACTACATGCACAATGGAGGACCTTCTTGCGGCAACTCCAAGTGGCCAGCTACTGGTCAAAGGACATTTAATCAACTACCAAGTTTGCAAACTTTGTGGGTTTATTTTTATCTGTTTGTTTGTTTTGTTATGTTAGAAATGTAATACAATGGTCTGGTTGCCCCTGACACGATAAATAAATAACTATTGTGTTGTTTACAAGAAAAAAGTATGAGACCAAGTTTTGCAAACCCAGGCCAAAGATCTGATTGGAATAGGAAATACCAGGATTTCTGTATTAAGTGAATTTCGTCTTTCTGACAGAGATTACGTCTGACAGATAAACATAAAAAGAAAGGCTACAGATTCAGATGGAAAAACCCAGAAGGATTGACTTTTATGATATCTTATAAAAGTCAAAGGTATTAGTTAACTTCAAACATAAAGGCCCAGGATTTCTATGAGAAGTTGAGAAAATACCTAGATCCAGAGGAAAGATCAGGAGAAAGGAGAAAGGGATGATATGGAAGAACAAGAGGAGAGGGCAACCTCAATACATCATGGATAAAGGTGACATTCTACTACAGCTGCAGGCCACTCCACCTGATGAAGAAGAATTGGATGATCATCTACTTTTTCAAGAACAAGGACCCCGAGGGCACTTTATTTAAATATAAATGGACTAAACTTGCCAAATAAGAGAAGAGCTTTTCATTATTTGTGATTAGTGGAAACAAAAAGAAATTCCTACTCAAAATGCATGGATTACAGCAATGATGGATCTGATAGAAATTGAGAAATGGATCAGGTTTATACAATCACCAGACATACAATCATCCAAACATAACATTATTTTCGGCCATCAAAGTGGTATCATCTGCATATCTAAGGTTGTTAATGTTTCTTCCAGCAATTTTAACTCCAGCCTTGCATTCGTCAAGCCCCGCACATTGCATGGTGTGTTCAGCGTACAAGTTGAATAGGTTGGGTGAGAGGATACAACCCTGCCAAATTGAGTAGGTTTATACAATCACCAGATTCTTCCAAATTTGAAGAAGAATGGCACTCTTTTTTTCACTATTTAAAAGAAAGGGAAGAAAAAGAAAATATAGCACCAAGGAAAAAAATTGGTAGTACAGGAATGGAGGAATAACAAGAAAAGAAAAAGTAGAGCAGTCAGTGACAAGAATAACAGGATCCCCAATGATATCCATGGGATCCCGGAAAATTAATCTACCAGAGATGAGAAGAATAGATGTTTTGATTATGAAGAAGACAGCAGAGACAGAGTAGGAAGTGTTCGTTGGGGCTTTCTATTTTTTATTTCTCAACTTTTCTATCTCCTTTGTGTCAAAACACTCCATACCCACTTTTCTCTCCTTCTGTTTGAGATTAGAAAAGACATGTTCTATTTTTATTATGTCTCTTTTCTTTTTTAACATCATAGAAACCTCTTTAGTATCAGACAGCAATGGAAGACGAAAATGCAAGATGTTAAAAATGCCCTGTTTTATATGCACTCTTATACCCCTCCCCGTGCCTCATATATTTGTGATGAAAATCTATATAAATAAAAATGTAATGTTCGTTTGTGGGATTAACAGAACTCAAAAACCACTAGAAGAATTGACACCAAATTTGGATAGCGTACACCTAACAACCCAATGTATGTCCTTCACTCATTTCTTTTATTTTGTCATTTGGGAGTTGTAGTTGCTGGGATTTATAGTTCACCTACAACCAAAGAACATTCTGAACCCCACCAACACCAGAATTGAACCAAACTTGGCACACAGTTCTCCCATGACCAACAGAAAATACAAATTGTTTGTATACATGACCATGGCGGCAAGACTAAATTATGCAAAACTATGCAAATTAAAAACCTCAAAAAGAGGACTGGATAAAGAAAATCTTCGATACAATGAAGAGCGACTAAAATGATAAAAGGTCTGGAGAACAAGCCCTATGAGGAGCGGCTTAAGGAGCTGGGCATGTTTAGCCTGAAGAAGAGAAGGCTGAGAGGGGATATGATAGTCATGTATAAATATGTGAGAGGAAGCCACAGGGAGGAGGGAGCAAGCTTGTTTTCTGCTTCCTTGAAGACTAGGACGTAATGGAACAATGGCTTCAAACTACAAGAGAGGGGATTCCATCTGAACATGAGGAAGAACTTCCTGACTGTGAGAGCCGTTCAGCAGTGGAACTCTCTGCCCCGGAGTGTGGTGGAGGCTCCTTCTTTGGAAGCTTCTAAGCAGAGGCTGGATGGCCATCTGTCAGGGGTGATTTGAATGCGGTATTCCTGCTTCTTGGCAGAATGGGGTTGGACTGGATGGCCCATGAGGTCTCTTCCAACTCTTTGATTCTATGATTCTATGATTCTATGAATATGGACAAACTAACATATTTACTATCAAAAATACAAAATAAACCGACGAAGATGATGGACTGGACAGCACTGAAAATATGGCTAAAAGAAAATAAAGTGAAACTATTAATTTAAGAAGTGAAATTAGGCGAGTGTATGTGTATGCGCGTACTTGTACACATACGTGTGGTTGTGGGGAGGGCAGTATGAATATAAACATGCAGTCACAGAATACATATGGAATATGGGCAGACCCATCACTGGGGTGAAAATCTGAAGAATGACTTAAAACTAATAATCAAGAGACATAATCAGAAAATTCCACTATGAAGAGAAACGAAAGAAGACACCCCACTTTCCCCTCCCCTCTCCCCTCCCTCCCCCCTCTCTTTTTAAATTTTTTTTCTTTCTCCTTCCTTTTATACCTCCAATTTCCACTTCCCCCGTTTTTATTGTTGTAAAAAATCTACTAATAAAAAGTATTATAAAAAAATACTGGAAGGGTTTGGTGGGCAGGGTCCTTTGGTTTTGGAGTTGTAGTTCACCTACATCCAGAGAGCACTGTGGGCTCAAATGATAGATCTAGACCAAACTGTACACGAATACTCAATATGCCCAAATATGAACACTGGTGGAGTTTGAGGAAAATAGAATCTTGACATTTGGGAGTTGTAGTTGCTGGGATTTTTAGTTCACCTACAATCGCAGAGCATTCTGAACCCCACCAACGATAGAATTGGCCTAAATCTCCCACACAGAACCCCCATGACCACCAGAGTGGGCCACAGCAACACGTGACAGGGGACGGCTAGTCTATTTAAATAAAAATGTAATGTTCGTTTGTGGGATGAACATAACACAAAAACCACTAGAAGAATTGACACCAAATTTGGACACAAGACACCTATCAGGCCAACGAGTGACCATCACTCACAAAAGCACTAAAAAAAACACAGTGGAAGAGACTTAACAAGCGAAAGAACAAAAAAAAAATACATTACAATGCATGCGCAAAACCACATATATATGCAAACACACATATGTGTGTTAATATATGTGTGTTATGGCGACAATTTTTATGCTTATATTGTTTTGTTAATCTTATGGTTATGTTGTTTTACTTTGTATGATTTGTGAGTTACCTGGGAACCGCTCTGAGTCCCCTCGAGGAGACAGAGCAAAAATGACTCCCCCAGCAAACAAAACACACAATAGCATATCCACACTCTCTTCTGGACTACAGCTCCCATCATCCCCTAGACCAGGCCCTTTAGGAGAGGAGGATGATCCAAATGCACTGCTTCCAAAATGCAAGCTTTCTTCTGCTTGGATTTCTTTGAGAGCATCCCAATCCCTGCATATTTCCTATCTCCTATTCCTGAACTGCAACTCCCAGCAATCCTCCAGATTGATAGATTACATAGAGATAGTGAGTAGGCTTGGGCAATCAAGAAAAAAAATGGTTCTAAACTCGTTTGTATATAGGGGGCGCTGGTGATTTGATTTTAAAATGATTTCTGAAATTTTCTTGGAAAAAAGATCGGAAATAGTAGGAAATCCAAATTGCTTCGTTTGCTTCGTTAATGGAAGGTGCCCCTCCCTTCCTCCAGAACCATTAAGTAACTTTGACCAAGTCAGAAAGCCTAAACAAACAGTTTTAAAATCTTGCAGTTTCCCTTCCCTGTTAGTTTTAAAATCTCACGTTTTCCCTTCCCTGGCTGGCGGTGATTTTAAAATGTGGCCTTCAAGAAGGCAAACCGCAAGGCTTTGCCAAAGTTGCTTAACTGTTCTAAAAATCAAAATAACTGTGGGAGACACCCGAAAATAATTCCGATCAATGGGTAAGTGGTTTAAATTCAGAATTACTCCTCCCACTATTCCTGCATGACTCGAAATTGGTTCCAAAGGGATTTTTTTCCGAATTAATTACGATTTTAGAAGCTTCCGAACGAATTTGCCCAAGCCTAATAGATAGGTAGATAGATTGATCAGGAGGACTGTTGAGAGTTGCAATCCAAGAAAAGGCATAGAAGGAAGAACGGGGAGAAAGATCAACTACCTAGATCAGTCACAGTCTGGTTTCAGGCCTGGTCACAGCACTGAGACAGCCTTGGTGGATGACCTCCGTAGAGAGTTGGACAGGGGAGTGTGACTCTGCTGGTTCTCTTGGACATCTCAGCGGCTTTCGATACCATCGATCATGGTATCCTTCTGGGTCATCTCTCTGGGATGGGTCTCGGGGGCACAGTTCTGTTGTGGCTCTGGTCCTTCCTGGAGGGACGAACCCAGTTGGTGAAGCTGGGAGACGCCTGCTCGGACCCCTGGCCCTTGACCTGTGGGGTCCCGCAAGGCTCTATCCTGTCTCCCATGCTTTTTAACATCTACATGAAACCGCTGGGAGAGGTCATCCGGAGTTTTGGAGTTGGGTGCCATCTCTACGCAGATGACACACAACTCTACTACTCTTTTCCACCCAATTCCAAGGAGGCCTCTCAGGTGCTGGACGAGTGCCTGGCCACTGTGACTATCTGGATGAGGAGGAACAAGCTGAAGATCAATCCCGACAAGACAGAGGTCCTCCTGGTCGATCGTAAACCTGACCGGGGTGTAGGGTGGCAACCTGTGTTGGACGGGGTTACACTCCCCCTGAAACCACAGGTCTGCAGTTTGGGAGTCCTCCTGGATTCATTGCTCACGTTTGAGGCTCAGGCGTCGGCGGTGTGTGGGAGGGCTTTCGCACAATTAAGACTCGTGCGCCAACTGCGACCATACCTCGCGAAGGCTGATCTGGCCGGAGTGGTCCATGCCTTGGTCACCTCTAGGGTGGATTACTGTAATGCGCTCTACATGGGGCTGCCCTTGAAAACGGCTCAGAAACTACAGCTGGTCCAACGAGCAGCAGCCAGGATGTTGACTGGCGCTCCTTACAGAGAGAGGTCAACCCTCCTGTTCAAGGAGCTCCACTGGTTGCCATTTATCTTCCGAGCCCAATTTAAGGTGCAGGTGCTTACCTACAAAGCCCTGAACGGTTTGGGACCAGCCTACCTGCGTGACCGCATCTCCGTCTACGAACCCACGCGTTCACTACATTCATCTGGAGAGGCCCTGCTCGTGATCCCGCCTGCGTCGCAAGCACGTTTGGTGGGGACACGAGGCGGGGCCTTTTCCGTGGTGGCCCCTCGTCTCTGGAACACTCTCCCCAAGGATCTTAGACAGGCCCCTACATTGGCAGTCTTCAGATAGAACTTGAAGACCTGGCTGTTCCGATGTGCCTTTCCCGATTAGGAAATCTCCAATACCAAGTCCCAGACGCACTTTATTAGAATTAAGACTGCCGCACACTGCACACTGCACTTGCCTATAATCGTTACATATCACCTGTCACATCAGCACTTTTTAATCCTGTACCCTTTACTCTGGCCCGGCCCAGTTTTTACCTTGTTTGATGTATTGTTATTGCTTGTGGTTCTTTGTTGTTTAATACTGCTTTAATTGTTTTAATTTGCTTTTAGTGTATTGTTATGTTGTGTATTGAGGCCTTGGCCTTGTAAGCTGCATCGAGTCCTTCGGGAGATGCTAGCGGGGTACAATTAAAGTTTAATAATAATAATAATAATAATAATAATAATAATAAGAGGAAGGGAAAGTAAACCATGGGAAGGGAGGGAAGAGCAAGGAAGGAAGGAGAAAAAGAAAGAGGGAGAGAAAGAGGGAGGGAAGATTGGCTATTTTTTTTTATTTATTTCGCGCATTTCTACCCCGCCCTTCTCAACCCCCGAGGGGGGACTCAAGGCGGCTTACAAAAGGCACAATTCGATGCCAACAACAGACAATAAGATAAAACATGTATCAACAGCAATTATAAAACAATTAAAACAATCAAATCCAACAAATGCTACGTTCAGCAAAGGACAAGAGGGATCCTCTCACCTCTGCAGGAGTCTACCGTGTACCATGCAGCTGTGGACAAGTCTACGTAGGGACCACCAAACGCAGCATTGCCCAAACACGCATCAAGGAACATGAAAGGCACTGCAGACTACTTCAACCAGAGAAGTCAGCCATAGCAGAGCACCTGATGAACCAACCTGGACACAGCATATTATTGGAGAACACAGAAATGCTGGACCACTCCAACAACCAGGCCTGTAGCGAGGGGGTGGTTTTAGGGGTTCAACCCCCCCCCCCCCGAAATGTTTCAGATTTTTTTTTAAAAAACCTGGTTTACTCATGAATTTTAACTGGTTAACCAAATCCCCATGCTAAGTCTATAAGATGCAAAAAATTAAGAGTCTCTCCAGAACTGTAAGCACTATCTCAAGCAAATATTGACAATTTATTCACACTGTCATTACTTGCAGCAATAGCCGATGTAGTGAAGCAACCAAGTTGGGGATGTGTGTGTTGAATGCTCTCATTAAGGAGGCCAGACTTGGTGGAGGTGGTTGACAGGGGCAGAGCTGCAGGCTACTGAAGGTTGCTCTGCCCCCTGCTGTGCTCTTTGCTTCAGCGTGAGCTAGGAGGCAGGTTTCAACCCCCCCCCCCCCTGAAATTTTCAACCCTCCCCGAAATTCCCCCCCCCCCCGAAATTGTCAACCCTCCCCGAAATTTTTTTCTGGCTACGGCCCTGCCAACAACCACCATGTCAGACTACACAGAGAAGCCATTGAAATCCACAAGCATGTGGACAATTTCAACAGAAAGGAGGAGACCATGAAAATGAACAAAATCTGGCTACCAGTATTTAAAAAACTCTACAACAGCAAAACAACAGAGAGGAAACAACCAGGCACATCTTAACACCTCTCAACAGAACATTTTCCCAGGCTCAGCCAGGCCTTCAAATGCTAATGAAGGTGGTCAGCTGAAATATTCATACCTAGCTTCAGCAGAGAGCTCTTTGCCCCACCCCAGCCATTCCACAGACATATAAACCCATTTTCCTAATTCCAACAGACCTCACTACCTCTGAGGATGCTTGCCATAGATGCAGGCGAAACGTCAGGAGAAATGTCTCTAGAACATGGCCCTATAGCCCGAAAAAACCTACAAGAACCTAATCAAGTTATACATCACAATCAATAAAAACCAATCTAATGTTCAACGTTCGCCAGCTCAGAATCCGTAAGTTCATTCCACATTGTCAAATCCTATCAATTCTAGTTGTCATTGTCCTTTGTCTATCTGCCAGATTTCCCAAAGGCCTGGTCCCATATCCATGTTTTTAGTTTCCTTCTAAAAGGAAACTACAGCAACACGTGGTGGGTACAGCTATATATATATATATATATATATATATATATATATATATATATATATATATTAGGCCTGGGTAACAAGGCAAAAATTTGTTTCTAAAATCGATTTGTATTTGGGGGGTTTTTTTGTTTCGATATTTAAAATAATTACAAAATTTTCCCTTAAAAAAAGTTCGGTATTTACGAAATTTCGTTAATATTTACAAAACATTTTGTAAAGATGGTGCCCCTTTTTTTTTCAATATTTTTTCATTTTTTTCTAATTTAATTATTAATTTAGTAGAATAGGGAGGAGAAATTATTATTAAGGAGGGAAGGCAGGCACTCACTCTGGCGGGCCCTCAAGCACTGCCGCCGAGTCGGGCCCGGCTCCTCTGAAGCTAAGGTTTCAGTGCGGAATTGGGAGAAGGGGGTCCCCAAAGGCCATCTAGTCCAGCCCCCTCCTAAGGTTTGAATGCGGAATTGGAGGAAGGGGCTCCCCAAAGGCCATCTAGTCCAGCCCCCTCCTAAGGTTTCAATGCGGAATTGGGAGAAGGGGCTCCCCAAAGGCCATCTAGTCCCACCCTCTGCTATGGTCTCAATGCGAAATTGGGAGAAGGGCTCCCCAAAGGCCATCTAGCCCAGCCCTCCGCTAAGGTTTCAGTGCGGAATTGGGAGAACGAAGCACACCCACCGCAAAGGTGAGGAAGGAGAGACAGGCCGCCTTCCCGCTGAGGGTCGCTCGCCCTCTCGCTCGCTTGCTCAGCCGGTGCCTTCCCCGCCCTCTCCTCCTCCTCCTCCTCCTCCTCTTTCAGGCTCTGACTGGCTAAGGAGAGGAGAGAGAGGAGAGCTCCCAGCAAGCATCTAGCCAAGCCATCTTACGTATTTCCGAAATGGACGGAAATACAAAAATATTTGGCGCATGCCGTTTCGATATTTAAAAACACTTCCGGGTTTAAAAATAAGTTTTGTAATCGTTTTGTAATTGCTAAAATTAACGAATATTTAACGAATTACAAAATTAACGAACGAAACCGCCCAGGCCTAATATATATATATGGAAAAAGTAACTTTCCCAGCTTTGTGGAAGTAAGTGGTGGCACCTCCAACAGTGACATAATAGTCGAAAACATTTGTGACCATCTGCCTCTGTTTGTGTTCTCAAATGCTGCCACCTAGTGGGCCATCTGGGATACGCCAATGCGAAGGACAACATCCGCCCAACGAGAAGGGACGCACAAAGGTTGTTTCTGTTCCATAGACATCCATTAAGCAATTAGATGCATCAGGACGAGAGCTGTTGGGATCTGCGGTATGCAAGCGGTGCCCTCCAAAGCGGCCTGTGCATGGATACAGAGAGAGTATCTCGAAATCTAATAATGGGGTAAACGCACAGTTGACCCGCGATATCCTATTTACAATTCTACTATATAGAGCAGTCTCATAAATACTCGGAACCGAATGTTCTCATGCAACCATTTTCAGTTCCAAAGTTCATTGCTCTCCACATATTCCCAGGGAAAATGGTGTCCAGAATATGCTTGGTACTCCGGCAGATTCTGCAGTATGCTTTCCCAGGAAGTAACCATAAAATTGTGTTGAAGGTCCTACTCTACAGTATTCTGGGAGTTCTGTGTGCCATATTTGGTTCAATTCCATCACTGGTGGAGTTCAGAATGCTCTTTGATTGCAGGTGAACTATACATCCCAGTAACTACAACTCACATATGTCCAACAATGGAAATGAGCCAAACTTGGCACACAGGACTCCCACGACCAACAGAAAATACTAGCAGCATTTGGTGGGCATTGATCTTGAGTTTGGGAGTTGTAGTTCACCTACATCCAGTGTGCACTGTGGACTTAAACAATGAAGGATCTGGACCAAACTTGGCATGAATATTCCATATGCCCAAAAAGGAACACAGATGGAGTTTGGGGGAAATAGATCTTAACATTTGGAGTTGTAGTTACTGGGATTTATAGTTCACCTATAATCAAAGAGCATTTTGAACTCCACCAATGATGGAATTGAACCAAACTTGGCACACAGAACTCCCCTGACCAACAGATAACACTGGAAGGGTTTGGTGGGAATTGACATTGAGTTTAGGAGTTATAGTTCACCTACATCCAGAGAACACTGTGGACTCAAATAATGATGGAGCTGGACCAAACTTGGCAAAATTTTCCGTATGCCCAAATCTGAACCCAGATGAAGTTTGGGGGAAATAGAACTTGACATTTGGGAGTTGTAGCTACTGGGATTTATAGTTCACTTACAATCAAAGACCATTCTGAATGAACCCCACGAATGACAGAACTGGGGCAGACTTCCCACACAGAACCCCCATGACCAAGAGAAAATACTTAAGGCCATCAAGTCCAACTCCCTTAGAATCATAGTATCATAGAATCAAAGAGTTGGAAGAGACCTCATGGGCCATCCAGTCCTACCCCATTCTGCCAAGAAGCAGGAATATTGCATTCAAATCACCCCTGACAGATGGCCATCCAGCCTCCGTTTAAAAGCTTCCAAAGAAGGAGCCTCCACCACACTCCGGGGCAGAGAGTTCCACTGCTGAACGGCTCTCACAGTCAGGAAGTTCTTCCTTATGTTCAGATAGAATCTCCTCTCTTGTAGTTTGAAGCCATTGTTTTGTGTCCTAGTCTCCATGGAAGCAGAAAACAAGCTTGCTTCCTCCTCCCTGTGGCTTCCTCTCACATATTTATACATGGCTATCATATCTCCTCTCAGTCTTCTCTTCTTCAGGCTAAATATGCCCAGCTCCTTAAGCTGCTCCTCATAGGGCTTGTTCTCCAGACCCTTGATCATTTTAGTCGCCCTCCTCTGGACACATTCCAGCTTGTCAATATCTCTCTTGAATTGTGGTGCCCAGAACTGGACACAATATTCCAGGTGTTGTCTAACCAAAGCAGAATAGAGCATGGGGAGCATGACTTCCCTAGATCTAGACACTATGCTCCTATTGATGCAGGCCCAAATCCCATTGGCTTTTTTTGCTGCCACATCACATTATTGGCTCATGTTTAACTTGTTGTCCACAAGGACTCCAAGATCTTTTTCACACGTACTGCTCTCGAGCCAGGCATCGTCCCACATTCTGTATCTTTGCATTTCGTTTTTCCTGCCAAAGTGGAGTATCTTGCATTTGTCACTGTTGAACTTCATTTTGTTAGTTTTGGCCATTCATCTCTCTAATCTGTCAAGATCGTTTTGAATCCTGCTCCTGTCTTCTGGAGTATTGGCTATCCCTCCCAATTTGGTGTTGTCTGCAAACTTGATGATCCTGCCTTCTAGCCCTTCATCTAAGTCATTAATAAAGATGTTGAACAGGACCGGGCCCAGGACGGAACCCTGCTTGTGGCACTCCACTTGTCACTTCTTTCCAGGATGAAGAGGAAGCCTTGGGGAGAATCACCCTCTGGGTTCGTCCACTTAGCCAATTCCAGATCCACCTCACCGTAGTTTTGCCTCGCCCACATTGGACTAGTTTCCTTGCCAGAAGGTCATGGGGGACCTTGTTGAAGGCCTTACTGAAATCCAGGTACGCTACATCCACGGCATTCCCCGCATTTCCCTTAAACAAGGGGGTTGATCGCCCAGTTATTAATCTGGCTGCCGAGCGTTGGACAAGTTGTAGTTTCTGGGCTGTCTTCAAGGGTAGCCCCACGTAGAGTGCATTACAGTAGTCCAGTCTAGAGGTAATTAATAGGGCTGGGCGGTTTCGTTTCGTTAATTCGTAATTCGTTAAAAATTCGTGTTTTTTTGTTAACGAAGCGATAACGAACCATTCTGGAGCAACTTAAAAACGAAATGGATTTTGCAATTCGTTTCGTAAATGCTTTGTATTTCGTTATGTATTCTTTTCGTTATTGGTTTGAGGTCGTTTCGTTATTATTTCCGCATGTCTGGGGCAAGTTTTATAGTTGTTTTTTGTTTAATTAGTGAAAAAAAATTATAATATCACACCAACAGTCAACAACAGAGGGAGAGGGAAGCTTCAGAAGTTTTTTTAGCGTATTGCGCGATTGCGGCCGCCATTAATGAATCGATTCGTTATTGTTTCATTATTGTTTTGTAATTTTTTTACCATTTACGAAATTTCGTAAATATCGAACTTTTTTAAAGGAAAATTTCAGAATTCTTTTAAATATCGAAACGCAAAAAACCCCAAAAAACGAATCGATTTTAGAAACAAATTTTTCCGTTGTTACCCAGGCCTAGTAATTAAGGCATGGACCAGTATGGTCAAGTCAGACTTCACAAGGTAAGGTCGTATTGGCGCATGAGTTTTAATTGTGCAAAGGCCGACACCTGCGCATCAAGCGTCAGCACTGAGTCCAGGAGGACCCCCAAACTGCGGACCTGTGATTTCAGTGGGAGTGCAACCCCATCCAGCACAGGTTGCCACCCAATACCCCGGTCAGATGAGAGACTGAAATGACCAAACGTCAATTCCTTGCATTCCTCGCCATTGGCAATGCTGGGAATTGAAGTCCCTCCACATCAGGAGGGTCAAACCATCTTGGTCCCAATATATGGCTTTCCCTTACGTCCTTCTCCTGTGATGGAAAACTGCCAGGGAAGCAGAAACGGTTTGTTGTGCTGAGTTACATTTTCGTGGTATTATTATCATGTCAGGAGATAGCGTGAGTGAGTGTATGTATGCGCGAGATGGTGTGCTGGCGAGCCGAGAAGACTTTAATGAAGTGCCGAGGATTCATTAAACGGTCCCTGAGACGGGCAGATGGGCTCCCTTGATACTTTGGTGCTGCTACAAAAATACCCGGCCGCAGAATAATAATAGGAGGCCGCTGCTATGATGTGCTGGCTAATGGCTCGCTTAAAACCGGGTTCGACGCCACTGTGCCAGGGTGATGGCAGCCTTATAAATACCGCCAGATCGATCCAGGCTAATGAAGGAGGCCACAGACGTCTTTGCAGAGCCTGGTTCCTCTATACGCTTCCGCTGTCAAATACACAGCTTGGCTTTTTCTGGAAGCGGGTACAGATTGAGTCCCTCTTACTTGAAATCCTTGGCATCAGGGACATCCTGTAGTTTGGAATTTCTTAATACCGTTCCTCATGTTGTGGTGGCCCCCAAACATAATATTATTTTGCTTACTGGGTTGTTATAAGTTTTTTTGGGCTATATGGCCATGGTCTAGAGGCATTCTCTCCTGACGTTTCGCCTACATCTATGGCAAGCATCCTCAGAGGTTGTGAGGTCTGTTGGAAGTAGGAAAATTGGATTTATATATCTGTGGAATGACCCCTTAATACCGTTCCTCATGTTGTGGTGACCCCCAAACATAATATTATTTTGCTTACTGGGTTGCTGTAGATTTTTTTGGGCTATATGGCCATGGTCTAGAGGCATTCTCTCCTGACGTTTCGCCTGCATCTATGGCAAGCATCCTCAGAGGTTGTGAGGTCTGTTGGAACTAGGAAAATAGGTTTATATTTACTTAGGCGATCCCTCGCTTTCCAAGGATGATTGTTTTCCAATATTCTTGTGGGTCCGTATGTGGCTGTGGAGCCCTATTCTTGATCTGCATCTTCTTCCACAGTGAGGGCATTGGTTTCCAGGTGGAAGGCGGTCTCAGTCGGGGTTGGCTTGACGCACCTTCCTCTTGGCACGCTTCTCCCTTTCGCTCTCCATTCGTGCCTCTTCAAATTCTGCAGCACTGCTGGTCACGACTGACCTCCAGCTGGAGCGGCCAAGGGCCAGGGTTTCCCAGTTCTCAGTGTCTATGCCAGAGTTTTTAAGGTTGGCTTTGAGCCCATCTTTCAATCTCTTTTCCTGGCCACCAACATTCCATTTTCCGTTCTTGAGTTCGAAGTAGAGCAACTGCTTTGGGAGACGGTGGTCGGGCATCCGGACAACGTGGCCGGTCCAGCGGAGTTGTTGGCGGAGAACCATCGCTTCAATGCTGGTGGTCTTTGCTTCTTCCAGCACGCTGATATTTGTCCGCCTGTCTTCCCAAGAGATTTGCAGGATTTTCCGGAGGCAGCGCTGATGGAATCGTTCCAGGAGTTGCATGTGATGTCTGTAGACAGTCCACGTTTCGCAGGCGTATTGCAGGGTTGAGAGGACAATAGCTCTATGAACAAGCACCTTGGTATCCCTACGGATGTCCCGATCCTCAAACACTCTCTGCTTCATTTGGAAAAATGCTGCACTCGCAGAGCTCAGGCGGTGTTGTATTTCGGTGTCGATGCTGACTTTGGTGGAGAGGTGGCTGCCAAGGGAGCGGAAATGGTCCACATTTTCTAATGTTACACCATTAAGCTGTATCACTGGCATTGGAGAGGGGTTGGCTGGTGTCTACTGGAACAGCACCTTGGTTTTCTCGATGTTCAATGACAGGCCGAGCTTCTCGTATGCTTCTGCGAAGGTGTTTAGAGTGGCTTGTAGATCTTCTTCTGAATGCGCACAGACAACATTATCATCAGCATACTGGAATTCTATAACAGATGTTGTTGTAACCTTTGTTTTGGCTTTCAGTCTGCTGAGGTTGAATAGCTTGCCATCTGTCCAATAGATGATTTCCACTCCATTGGGAAGCTTCCCATAAACAAGGTGAAGTATCATAGCGATGAAGATGGAGAATAAAGTTGGGGCAATAACACATCCCTGTTTGACACCGGATTCCACCTTAAATGGGTCACTTTGGGAGCCACTCTAATATTGCTCCTGTTATGAATCGTAATGTAAATATCTGATGTGTAGGATGTATCTTCATTCATTGGACCAAATTTGGCACAAATACCTGATACGCCCACATTTGAATACCTGTTGGGTTGGAGGGGGATTTATGTTGTCATTTGGGAGTTGTAGTTACTGGGATGTATAGTTCACCTACAATCAAAGAGCATTCTGAACTCCACCAATGATGGAATTGAACCAAACTTGGCACACAGAGCTCCCAGGATCAACAGAAAAGACTGTAAAGGTTTGGTGGGCATTGACCTTGAGTTTGGGAGTTGTAGTTCACCTCATTCCAGAGAGTACTGTGAGTTCAAACAATGATGGATCGGGACCAAACGTGGAACAAATACTCAATATGACCAAATGTGAACACTGGTGGAGTTTGAGAAAAATAGATCTTGGGAATTGTCGTTGTTGGGATTTATAGTTCACCTACAATCAAAGAGCATTCTGAACTCCACCAACGATGGAATTGAACCAAACTTGGCACACAGAACTCCCTTGACCAACAGAAAAGACTGGAAGGGTTTGGTGGGCATTGACCTTGGGTTTTGGAGTTGTGGTTCATCAACATCCAGGGAGCACTGTGGACTCAAACCATGATACATCTGGACCAAACTTGGCACGAATACTCAATAAGCCCAAATGTGAACACTAGTGGAGTTGGGGAAAATAAACCTTTACATTTGGGAGTTGTAGTTATTGGGATTTATAGTTCACCTACGATCAAAGAGCACTCTGAACTCTACCAACGATGGAATTGAACAAACTTGGCAGACAGATTGGAAGGGTTTGGTGGGCATTGACTGGGGGTTGGTGCTCAATTTCTAGGCCGAAGAGCTGGTGTTGTCCATAGACACCTCCAAGGCCGACATGACTGCATGGAGCTCCATTATTGGGTATTTGTGCCAAATTTGGTCTAGTGAATGAAAATTCATCTTGCATTTCAGATATTTTCATTATGGTTCATAACAGTAACGCAATTACCGTTAGGAAGTAGTTGGTTGAGGGTCACCACAACATGAGGCGCTGTATTAAGGGGTTGCAGCATTAGGAAGGTTGAGAACCACTGGTTTAGGGCTTTATAGGCTTAAGCCAGCACTTTGAATTGTGCCCAGTAGCAAACTGGCAGCCGGTGGAGCTGGCACAACAGAGGAGTTGTATGCTCTCTGAGTGCTGCTTCCGTTAGTAATCTGGCTGCTGTCCGTTGGACCAGTTGAAGCTTCCGAACATTTTATTTATTTATTTATTTATTTATTTATTTACTGTGCTTATATACCGCTGTTCTCAGCCCGAGGGCGACTCACAGCGGTGTACAACATAGAAAGGACAGGGTACAATTTACAAGATACAATCTAAAATCAGTCTAGCAATAACCAAAAAAAATCGTCATCAGAAACATCAACAATATCACTAATACAAAAAGCCATTCGCGTCGTCTCATCATTAAACCACAATCCAGTATCATTTTCCGTTGTTCCATTCCTGTCGTCATTACCAATTATTGCACTTCTTGTTCGAACGCCTTCTTGAACAGTCAAGTCTTTATTTTCCTGCGGAATATCATCAGGGAAGGAGCCAGTCTGATGTCCACGGGAAGGGTGTTCCACAGTCGAGGAGCCACCACCAAGAAGGCCCTATCTCTCGTCCCCGCCAGGCGTGCCTGTGAGGCAGGCGGGATCGAGAGCAGGGCCTCCCCGGACAATCTCAAAGTCCTCGTGGGCTCGTAGGCCAAGATGCGGTTGGATAGGTATCTTGGGCCGGAACCGTTTAGGGCTTTATAGGCCAATGCCAGCACCTTGAATTGAGCCCGGTAGCAGATCGGCAGCCAATGGAGCTGGTACAAAAAGGGCATTGTATGCTCCCTGCATCCTGCTCCTGTTAGTAACATGGCTGCCACACGCTGGACCAGTTGAAGCTTCCGGGCCGTCTTCAAGGGCAACCCCACGTAGAGAGCGTTGCAGTAGTCTAAGCGGGATGTAACCAGAGCGTGGACTACCGTGGCCAAGTCAGACTTCCCGAGGTACGGGCGCAGCTGGTGCACGAGCCTAAGCTGTGCAAATGCTCCCCTGGTCACCGTCGAGACCTGGGGCTCCAGGCTCAACGATGAATCCAGAACAGTCTTCAAAGGCAACCCCACGTAGAGAGCATTGCAGTAGTCTATACAGGATGTAACCAGAGCGTGGACTACCGTGGCCAAGTCAGACATCCCAAGGTACGGGCGCAGCTGGCACACAAGTTTTAACTGTGCAGATGCTCCCCTGGTCACCACCGAGACCTGGGGTTCCAAGCTCAGTGATGAATCCAGGATCACACCCAAGCTGCGAACCTGTGTCTTCAGGGAAAGTGAACATACAGGAGGTCGACTTATACATGAGTATATACTTTGAACTTTTCACCTGACAAAAAGGCAGGACAACCTCTTGTTTGCTCTCAGTGCCAAGTTTCTCAGGTTTGTTGTAGCTCAGTATTTGGAAAAAGGAGGGGCATACTCTCTCTCGGTCTTGCAATGCACTTCACTGATCTTGGAGGAATGCACTCTGTTTCTCCATAATTATAATGTGGAGATGTGGTTACGCTTTCCAAACCTATACACAAATGCTTAATAACCCAGAGTCGCATTTTCCTGTTCATTAAGTGGCACTGCCAGGAGGAATGACTCTTTGCCTTCCTTTTCCAGACCCTTAAATACAGTATTTCTCAACCTTCCTGATGCTGCAACCCCTTAATACAATTGCTCATGTTGTGATGACCCCAAAACATAAAATTATTTTTGTTGCTACTTTCATAACTGTTATTTTGCTACTGTTATGGGTCATAATGCAAATATCTGAGATGCAAGATGTAAGACAGTGGTCCCCCTGGTCAGTCGCAAGGCCGAACAGGGTATAGCAGTGGTTCTCAACCTTAGAATCAAAGAGTTGGAAGAGACCTCATGGGCTATCCAGTCCAACCCCCTGCCAAGAAGTAGAAATATTGCATTCAAATCACCCCTGACAGAAGGCCATCCAGCCTCTGTTTAAAAGCTTCCAAAGAAGGAGCCTCCACCACACTCCGGGGCAGAGAGTTCCACTGCTGAATGGCTCTCACAGTCAGGAAGTTCTTCCTCATGTTCAGATGGAATCTCCTCTCTTGTAGTTTGAAGCCATTGTTTCGCATCCTAGTCTCCAGGGAAGCAGAAAACAAGCTTGCTCCCTCCTCCCTGTGGGTTCCTCTCACATATTTATACATGGCTATCATATCTCCTCTCAGCCTTCTCTTCTTCAGGCTAAACATGCCCAGCTCCTTAAGCCACTCCTCATAGGGCTTGTTCTCCAGACCCTTGATCATTTTAGTCGCCCTCCTCTGGACACATTCCAGCTTGTCAACATCTCTCTTGAATTGTGGTGCCCAGAATTGGACACAACATTCCAAGTGTGGTCTAACCAAAGCAGAATAGAGCATGGGGAGCATGACTTCCCTGGACCTAGACACTAGGCTCCTCTTGATGCGGGCCAAAATCCCATTGGCTTTTTTTGCCGCCATATCACATTGTTGGCTCATGTTTAACTTGTTGTCCATGAGGACTCCAAGATCTTTTTCACACGTACTGCTCTCGAGCCAGGCATTGTCCCTCATTCTGTATCTTTGCACTTCGTTTTTCCTGCCAAAGTGGAGTATCTTGCATTTGTCACTGTTGAACTTCATTTTGTTAGTTTTGGTCCATCTCTCTAATCTGTCAAGATCGTTTTGAATCCTGCTCCAGTCCTCTGGAGTATTGGCTATCCCTCCCAATTTGGTGTCGTCTGCAAACTTGATGATCCTGCCTTCTAACCCTTCATCTAAGTCATTAATAAAGATGTTGAACAGGACCGGGCCCAGGACGGAACCCTGCGGCACTCCACTTGTCACTTCTTTCCAGGATGAAGCATTGGGGAGAATCACCTTCTGGGTCTGTCCATTTAACCAATTCCAGATCCACCTTAACGTAGTTTTGCCTAGCGCAGATTGGACTACCTTCCTTGCCAGAAGGTCATGGGGGACCTTGTCGAAGGCCTTCCTGAAATCCAGGTACGCCACATCCACGGCATTCCCCGCATCTACCCAGCTGTAACTCGATCGAAAAAAGAGATCAGATTAGTTTGGCATGACTTGTTTTTGATAAATCCATGTTGACTATTAACCTTCCTAATGCCACGACCCCTTAATACACTTCCTTTTGTTATGGTGACCCCCAACTATAAAATTAATTTTGTTGCTACTTCATTACTGTCATTTTGCTGCTGTTATGAATAGTAATGTAAATATCTGGTAAGCAGGATGTATTTTCATTCACTGGATCAAACTGGGCACAAATACCTGATACGCCCAAATTTGAATACTAGTGGGATTGGGGGGGGATTGATTTTGTCCTGTGGGAGTTGTAGTTGCTGGGATTTATAGTTCTCCTACAATCAAAGAGCATTCTGAATTCCACCAATGATGGAAATGAACCAAACTTGGCACACAGAACTCCCATAACCAACAGTAAATACTGGAAGGGTTTGGTGGGCATTGACCTTGAGTTTTGGTGTTGTAGTTCACCTACATCCAGGGAGCACACTGGATTCAAACAATGATGGATCTGGACCAAACTTGACATGATACTCCATAAGCTCAAATATGAGCACTGGTGGAGTTTGGGCAAAACAGACCTTGACATTTGGGAGTTGTAGTTTTTGGGATTTATAGTTCACCTACAATCAAAGAGCACTCTGAACTCCACCAATGATGAAAATGAACCAAACTTGGCACACAGAACTCCCATAACCAACAGTAAATACTGGAAGGGTTTGGTGGGCATTGACCTTGAGTTTTGGTGTTGTAGTTCAACTACATCCAGAGAGCACCCTGGATTCAAACAATGATGGATCTGGACCAAACTTGACACAATACTCCATCTGCTCAAATGTGAGCACTGGTGGAGTTTGGGCAAAACAGACCTTGACATTTGGGAGTTGTAGTTATTGGGATTTATAGTTCACCTACAATCAAAGAGCACTCTGAACTCTACCTACGATGGAATTGAACCAAACTTGGCAGACAGATTGGAAGGGTTTGGTGGGCATTGACCTTGAGATTGGGAGTTGTAGTTCACCTACATCCAGAGAGCACTGTAGACTCAAACAATGATGGATCTGGAACAAACTTGACACGAATACTAAACATGCCCAAATGTGAACGCTGGTGGAGTTTGGGGGAAATAGACCTTGACATTTGGGAGTTGTAGTTGCTGTGATTTATTGTTTGCCTACAATCAAAGAGCATTCTGAACCCTACCAATGATTGAATTGGGACAAACATCCCACACAGAACCTCCATGATCAACAGAAAATACTATGTTTTCCGATGGTCTTTGGCGACCCCTCTGACACCCCCTTGCGACCCTTCCAGGGGTCCCGACCCCCAGGATGAGAAACATTGGGGTATAGGGTTACAGCCTGTGCTGGATGGGGTTACACTCCCCTTGAAGGTGCCGGTTTGCAGCTTGGGTGTGATCCTGGACTCATTGCTGAGCCTGGAATCTCAGGTTGCAGTGGTGGCTAGCGGGGCTTTTGCACAATTAAAACTTGTGCACCAGCTGCACCCATACCTTAGGAAGTCAGACTTGTTAATTTTGGAGAAAATGTTTGTTGACAGACCTTGCAGTACTTGATTGTGTTAGATATACAATGTTCTCTCACTTATTGCAGGTGTTACGTTCCAGGACCACCCGCAAAAAGTGAAAATCCGCGAAGTAGGGGTGCTATATATGTATATCGCGTTCCAAGGGTGAGGCAGAAGCGAGGAGAGATTTAAAGACACTATACATCTTTTTTTGTGCTAGCTATCTCTGCTTTGATTTGCAATCTCTCTTGATTGGCCGCCTCTCTCCCGAATGTCTGCCTTTCTCCCAACATTGCCAGGAGGTGGGATTAGAACGTCACTCCGGGCAACAGCAACCATTCATAAACTGGGAGGCAAAAACCTGCACAATATTTATTTATTTACTATATTTGTATACTGCCCTGCTCAGCCCTTAAGCGACTCAGGGCAGTTTACAATGGCAATGATTTGATGCCCCAAAACACCATAAAACACTTTAAAACATTAACACATTACATAAAACTAAAAGCATGCATCATTTGCATCTCCTAAGAAAAACATTGTCCCATCTCGTCGTCCAGTTGTTCCAATTCCTATGTCTTTTACCTTGCATTTTCAAATGCTTGTTCAGACAACCAAGTCTTGACTCTCTTCCGAAATGTTAAGAGGTAGGTGTTGGGAATCAGTCTGTGTTTGTGTTTCATGATGCTCAGGATCATGATGCTCTTGATGTGGGACATAATGAAGGAAATGATGGTACTCTTGGACCTCACAGCTGCATTCGACACCGTGGACCATGACTTGCTGATTCATTGATTGGCTCTGTCTGGTGTATGAGGTTTAGCCCTGAAATTGTTCAATTCGTTCCTCCGGGACCGGAGACAGAGGGTGGATTGGTGAGGCCAAAGCTCTGAGAGCTCCTGCCTTTGCTGTGGAGTTCCCCAGGGTGCTATCCTCTCGCCCCTGTTATTTAACATCTACGTCCGGCCACTTGCTGGACTGGTGCGGAGCTTTGGCCTAGAGTGCTACCAGTATGCAGATGATACCCAGCTACTCTTGCGTCTCAAATCTGGGACAACCGCGATTCCTGAGAACTTTAGGCTGTGTTTGGAAGCGGTGATGAGTTGGCTGCGAGCAAGCAGACTAAAAGTGAATCCTGCTAAAACTGAGATACTCTGGCCTGGCCAGCCACCAGAATTAATCCAGTCTCTGCCTGATTTAGTTGGGGAAGCTCTGGTTCCGTCTGCCACTGTTCAAAGCCTTGGGGTTGTGTTGGACTCATAGCTGATGATGGAGGCCCAGATCACTGCCATAAGTAAGCAGGCCTTTTTTCATCTTCGCCAGGCAAGGAAATTGTCATCCTACCTTTCGGTAGAAGCATTGGCAACAGCAATCCACGCAACAGTCACCACGAGGTTGGACAATTGCAACGCCTTATATGCCGGCCTTCTGAAGTCAACAACCCAGAAGATTCGGATGGTCCAAAATGCAGCGGCCAGGCTGCTAGCGGGATCATCTCGACCTATGCTCCAATTCTGTGGAACTCATTGCCTCCATATACTAGAGCAATGTCGGAGTTGCGACCTTTTGTAAAGGCACTCAATTTGATGCATTATTTATTTATTTGATGCATTTATTAACCGCCATTCTCAGCCCATAGGGCGACTCAAGACTTGGCTGTTTGGTTGTGCATTTAAGTAATCAGATCTAATTTGCCAAATAGTCACTGTTGAATGTTTTTATGTTGAATGTTTTTATATTGTGTAAAGGCTATTTTAGATTGTAAGTCGCTTGGAGCACCTTGGTGGAGAGCGACTAATTAAGAAATAAAGTGAAGTGAAGTGAAGTGCTGAGGCTGAGGTCCAAGATGGAGATGATTTTCATGCAGACAATGACAGAGAGGCCCCAGTGCAAAGGGCAGTTTCTTATGAGAATATTCCTGCTGGGCTTAAGGATGATGGTTTACTCCCTCTTTCTGTGAGCTCTCAAGAAATTTTAATGAGCAGCCAGAAAGGGAGTTGAAAAATAGACGGCTAAAGTTCAGCCAGGATCGACAACAAACTCAATGTTTACGTCGCTCCAAAAGGCTTCGTCAGATAAGAAGCAAGAGTGGGGGAAAACAAAACCAATTTTGGGCTTTGGGATATAAGGTTTGCTTCAAGGGAGAGCATCTTAGATCAGGCATTGTTTGGAAATCTTGTTCATGTGCCTTGGAATTCCTGTTCAAGGGGTCTTGTTCTTATAGAGATTTTTAGCATTTTGCTGTGGTCTAGCACCTTCTGGGTTACCTTTGCAACCTGTTGATTCCTGTCTGGATAAATACTGCCTTGGATTGTTTTTATATCTTTTGTGAACATTGCTTTGAATTACTGCATTTTACTGATCTTCTACATTTTGAAATTTTCCTGTTTTTACAAGCATTTCTTTCTACAGACTATTTTACTCAGCTTCAATAAAAAGGATTGGTTTTTCACTCAACGTGTGGTGTGTTTTAAAGTCAGAGGGTATCGTTTCTATTCTGGAGTGCAACAGGAGGGGGGCAATCTAATGTCCCCAGGAAGGGCGTTACATAGCTGAGGGGCCACCACTGAGAAGGCCCTGTCTCTCGTCCCCACCAAACGTACTTGTGACGAAGGCGGGATTGAGAGCAGGGCCTCCCCAGACGATCAGGTTCATAAGGGAAGATGCGTTCCAACAGGTAAGTTGGGCCAGAACCATTTAGGGCAGTGGTTCTCAAACTTCCTAATGCCATGACCCCTTAATACGCTTCCTTATGTTATGGTGACCCCCAACCATAACATTAGTTCCATTGCTACTTCATAACTGTCATTTTGCTATTATGAATGATAATGTAAATATCTGATATGTAGGATGTATTTTCATACACTGGACCAAATTTGGCAGAAATACCCAATATGCCCAGATTTGAATACTGGTGGGATTGGGGGAGGGTATTGATTTTGTCCTGTGGGAGTTGTAATTGCTGTGATTTATAGTTCACCTATAATCAAAGAGCATTCTGAACTCCACCAACAATAGAATTGAATCAAACTTGGCACACAGAACTCCCATGACCAACAGAAAATACTGGAAGGGTTTGGTGGGCATTGACCTTGAGTTTTGGGAGTTGTAGTTCACCAACATCCACAGAGCACTGTGGACTCAAACAGTGATGGATCTGGACCAAACTTGGCACAAATTCTCAATATGCCCAAATGTAAATACTGGTGGAGCTTGGGGGAAATTGACCTTGACATTTGGGAGTTGTAGTTGCTGGGATTTATAGTTCACCTACAATCAAAGAGCATTCTGAACCCTACCAACGATTGAATTGGGCTAAGCTTCCCACATAGAACCTCCAGAGCCAACAGAAAATACTGTGTTTTCTGGTGGTCTTTGGTGACCCCTCTGACACCCTTTCGTGACCCCTCCAGGGGTCCCGACCCCCAGGTTGAGAAACACTGATTTAGGGCTTCTATTGAGTCCGCCAAAAGCGAGTTGCAAAATATCAAGTCCGCAAAAAAGCAAACCGCGAAGTAGCAATCGAACACTGTATGCCCCCTTTCCTCCTGTTTCTCTCTCTGGCACCAAATTTCATATTGTAACTGGAACATATCTCCTTTGTTAAGTGAGATATATTGGTGTATTCCCTCTAGAAAAGATGCAGTGTGCAAAAATGTTTCTGAGGTTGTTTTGCAAGTGTGTTCCTTGGCATTGTGAGCACAGCCTCAAGTCCTTAAATAGACATTTTGGAAGAGTTTGCTCTGTCTCAAGACTTATCTTCCCATAGAGTAGTCCGGTTGCATAGAAGCCGAATCAAAAGCGAGGGTATAATGTATTAATAACACGCCGGTCGCTGTCCAGCCAACACGGCACAAAAGAGCAGCTCCTCCACCTGATATAAATGGCTGCTCCGTGCAACGTCGGAGCCCAAGGGGATTGAAGGCCGTCAGATTCCTGTACTGAATGTCACCGCAACCTCAAAGCCCCGGCAACAGCCAGCCAGATGGTGCTCGCTGATACGAGCATCACTCCCGTGGAAATCCTTCCAACCAGAACCATGACCAGCCCAGGTGTTTGGTCCCCAGAGAGAGCTGCAGCAGAGCCGGAGAAAGGCTGCGTAGTGAAGGCTAGTGGAAAGCAGACTAAAAGAATGAACAGCTTGCTTGTGAGTCATTGTGCTGAATGCATCCCCGTCGTAGTCTCTGATTTGGAGGCCTATCAGTTGCTGAAGGGATGCATAGAAGCTTAAGCCAAGGAAAGCCATCTGATTGGAGATACAGGCAATGGGTTTGGAACATCTTGAGAAAATCACCATATATACTCGTGTATAAGTCATTGTGTCAAATGCATTCCAGTTGTAGTCTCTTCCTGATGTTCTTCCTCATGTTCAGATGGAATCTCCTTTCTTGTAGTTTGAAGCCATTGCTCCATTGCGTCCTAGTCTCCAGGGCAGCAGAAAAAAAGCTTGCTCCCTCCTCCCCTCACATATTTATACATGGCTATCATGTCTCCTCTCAGCCTTCTCTTTTGAAGACTAAACATTCCCAGCTCTTTAAGCCGCTCCTCATAGGGCTTGTTCTCCAGACCCTTGATCATTTGAGTTGCCCTCCGCTGGACACATTCCAGCTTGTCAATGTCTCTCTTCAATTGTGGTGCCCAGAATTGGACACAAAATTCCAGATGTGGTCTGACCAAGGCAGAATAGAGCACGGGGAGCATGACTTCCCTGGACCTAGACACTAGACTCCTATTGATGCAGGCCAAAACCCCATCGGCTTTTTTAGGTGCCGCATCACACTGTTTTGTATGCATGTATATTTGACATAGGCATCGAATTGTGCCTTCTTTGTAAGCCGCCCTGAGTCCCCCCTCGGGGGTGAGAAGGGCGGGGTAGAGTAATCGAAATAAAATAAATTAACAACCTGGCTGCCGCCCGTTGGATCATCTGAAATTTCCGGGCCGTTTTCAAGGGCAGCAACACGTAGAGTGCATTGCAGTAATCCAGTCTAGAGGTGATTAAGGTGTGGACCACCCTGGCCAGAAAGGAGGGGAGGGATGGGGCCTGTCTTATTTCCCTTGGAAGGGTGTTCCAGAGGTGGGGAGTCACCACCGAGAAGGCCCTCTCTCTCATCCCCACCAACCGCGCTTGAGATGGTAATGGGACCGAGAGGAGGGCCTCCACAGAAGATCTTAGAGCTCGTGCCGGTTCATAGAAGGAGATGCGATCACAGAGATAGGCGGGGCCCAAACCGTTTAGGGCAGTGGTTCTCAACCTTCCTAATGCCACGACCCCTTAGTACAGGTCCTCATGTTGTGGTGACCCCCAACCATAACATTATTTTCGTTCTACTTCATAACTGTAATTTTGCTACTGTTCTGAATTGTAATGTAAATATCTGAAATGCAGGATGTATTTTCAGTCACTGTACCAAATTTGGCACAGATACCCGATGCGCCCAAAATTTGAATACTGGTGGTGTTGGGGGTGATTGATTTTGTCATTTGGTAATGCTGGAGTTGCTGGGATTTATAGTTCACCTTAAATCAAAGAGCCTTCTGAACTCCATCATTGATGGTATTGAATCAAACATGGCACACAGAATTCCCATGACCAAGAGAAAATATTGGGAAGGTCTGGTGGACATTGACCTTGGGTTTTTGGATTTGTAGTTCACCTATATCCAGACTGTGGACTCAAGCAATGATGGATCTGGATCAAACTTGGCACAAATACTCCATATGCCCAAATGTGAACACTGGTAGTGTTTGGAGAAAATAGACCTTGCCATTTGGGAGTTGTAGTTGTTGGGATTTATAGTTCACCCACAATGAAATAGCATTCTAAACTCCACCAATGATAGAATTGGACCAAACCTTCCACACAGAACCCCCATGACCAACAGAAAATACTATGTTTTCTGATGGTCTTTGGCGACCCATCTGACACCCCCTCGTGACCCCCACAGGGGTCCCAACCCCCAGGTTGAGAAACACTGCAGTAAGGTGTCCTTCTGCCAGTGCTGATTGTGTTTAAGTGCAAGTCAAGGTCTTTAGGCACCTTGAAGACGGCCCGGAAGCTCCAACTGGTCCAACGTGCGGCAGCCATGATACTAACAGGAGCGGGACGCAGGGAGCATACAACTCCCCTGCTGTACCAGCTCCACTGGCTGCCGATCTGCTACCGGGCTCAATTCAAGGTGCTGGCATTGGCCTATAAAGCCCTAAACGGTTCCGGCCCAAGATACCTAACTAACCGCCTCTCGGCCTATGAGCCCACGAGGACTTTGAGATCTTCCGGAGAGGCCCTGCTCTCGATCCCGCCTGCGTCTCAGGCACGGCTGGCGGGGACGAGAGATAGGACCTTCTCGGCGGTGGCTCCTCGGCTGTGGAACACCCTTCCCGTAGACATCAGGTTAGCCCCCTCCCTGTTGATCTTCCGCAGGAAGCTGAAGACCTGGTTGTTTAAGAAGGCTTTTGAATAGAAGTGCAATGACTGGTGATTTGACCATAGGAATGGAACAACGGAAATGGTATCGGATTGTGAATTTGACGATGAGACGACTCGGAATGATCTTGCAGTAATTTGATGTTTTGATGATGTGATAACTATGTACTGTGGATTATTTTATATTATGTTGTATTCTGCACCTTTTTTCTATGTTGTACACCACAATGAGTCGCCAGTAGGCTCAGAATTGCGGTATATAAGCGTAGTAAATAAATAAATAAATAAATAAATAAATAAATAGGCACTGCACCCATTGTGCCAATCACCACTGGGACCACCTTGACCGGCTTGTGCCAGGGTCATAGAATCATAGAATCATAGAATCAAAGAGTTTGAAGAGACCTCATGGGCCATCCAGTCCAACCCCATTTTGCCAAGAAGCAGGACTACTGCATTCAAATCACCCCTGACAGATGGCCATCCAGCCTCTGTTTGAAAACTTCCAAAGAAGGAGCCTCCACCACACCCCAAGGCAGAGAGTTCCACTGCTGAACGGTTTGAGAAACACTGGTTTAGGGCTTTATCGGTCATGACCTGCATCTTGAATTTGGCTTGGCAACTTATCGGCAGCCAATGAAGCTGTTTTGATAGGGGTGTAGTGAGACAGAGAGCAATGCCTCCCCTGCAAGTCCTTGGAACAGCCTCTCTATGTGTCTATGGGACAGCTTTGCAGATTCCATCTTGTTCTGATCCACATCCAAACAAGCATCTCCAGACGCTTTCCCGCCTCACTCTTTTGCAGGCATAAAGGAAAACCTCATCTGCATTCAGTCTCGTTCCGTTGCAGACACAAATGAGGACCTCCATTCTCCTGCTTTGCATCCAAATCCCGTTTCCTCCTGATGCACATCCAAAGAGACATCCCCATCTCATTCGGCTGCAGCCAGTCATGCATAACTACATCCAATTAGAGCAGAACCAGAGAGAAAAATCTTGCCACTCAGCCCCGGAGGACACTGAAATCTCCAGCAAGAGAGGATCTCAGTCCAGGCCTTTCTCGACCCTTCCCTTCTCCACCACTTATTCAAATTGTCAACGTAGTAGAACAGCAGTGAGTCGCAGGTGCCGAACAGCAAATTGCAATAATACCCTTTTGATTAAATATTATTACATGGGGCTTCTGAAAACAGAAAGGAAAGGAAGGGAAACTCTAATACACTGTTTCTCAACCTTCCTGGTGTAGCCATCCCTCAATACAGTTCCTCATGTTGTGGTATTTTATTTATTGTGTCATCAGCAACCAGACATTTGTATTACGTTTTTAACAAAAACTAACAAACAAACAGACAAAACACAGAATTTGCAAGCTTGGTAGTTGATTAAATGCCTTTTGACCAATATCTTGACTAAAATGATCAAGGGTCTGAAGAACAAGCCCTATGAGGAGCGGCTTAAGGAGCTGGGCATGTTTAGCCTGAAGAAGAGAAGGCTGAGAGGAGATATGATAGCCATGTATAAATATGTGAGAGGAAGCCACAGGGAGGAGGGAGCAAGCTTGTTTTCTGCTTCCTTGGAGACTAGGACGCGGAACAATGGCTTCAAACTACAAGAGAGGAGATTCCATCTGAACATGAGGAAGAACTTCCTGACTGCGAGAGCCGTTCAGCAGTGGAACTCTCTGCCCCGGAGTGTGGTGGAGGCTCCTTCTTTGGAAACTTTTAAACAGAGGCTGGATGGCCATCTGTCAGGGGTGATTTGAATGCAATATTCCTGCTTCTTGGCAGCGGGTTGGACTGGATAGCCCATGAGGTCTCTTCCAACTCTTTGATTCTATGATTCTATGATCTGGCCACTTGGAGTGCCTCTGGTGTTGCCGCAAGAAGGTCCTCCATTGTGCATGTAGCAGGGCTCAGGTTGCATTGCAGCAGGTGGTCAGTGGTTTGCTCTTCTCCACACTCGCATGTCGTGGATTCCACTTTGTAGCCCCATTTCTTAAGATTGGCTCTGCATCTCGTGGTGCCAGAGCGCAGTGTGTTCACCGCCTTCCAAGTCGCCCAGTCTTCTGTGTGCCCAGGGGGGAGTCTCTCATTTGGTATCAGCCACTGATTGAGGTTCTGGGTTTGAGCCTGCCACTTTTGGACTCTCGCTTACTGGGGTGTTCCAGTGAGTGTCTCTGTAGATCTAAGAAAACTATGTCTTGATTTAAGTCGTTGACGTGCTGGCTGATACCCAAACAAGGGATGAGCTGGAGATGTCTCTGCCTTGGTCCTTTCACTATTGGCTGCTACTTCCCGGCGGATGTCAGGTGGTGCAATACCGGCTGAGCAGTGTAATTTCTCCAGTGGTGTGGGGCGCAGACACCCTGTGATAATGCGGCATGTCTCATTAAGAGCCACATCTACTGTTTTAGTGTAGTGAGATGTGTTCCACACTGGGCATGCATACTCAGCAGCAGAGTAGCATAGCGCAAGGGCAGATGTCTTCACTGTGTCTGGTTGTGATCCCCAGGTTGTGCCAGTCAGCTTTCGTATGATGTTGTTTCTAGCGCCCACTTTTTGCTTGATGTTCAGGCAGTGCTTCTTGTAGGTCAGAGCACGGTCCAAAGTGACTCCCAGGTATTTGGGTGCGCTGCAATGCTCCAGTGGGATTCCTTCCCAGGTAATCCTCAAAGCTCAGGATGCTTGTCTGTTCTTAAGGTGAAAGGCGCATGTCTGTGTTTTAGATGGATTAGGGATCAGTTGGTTTTCCCTGTAATATTTTTTTCCCTGTAAAAAATTTTTCCGAATCAAACAACCAGCACCCCTTACATCAAAAATGAGTTTTGAACCATTTTTTGATCAACCAAACCTAATGTGTAATTGTATAGTCCTCCTCCAATGCATGACACAGAGACAAAGGCTAGAATCCTCTGGATCAATAAGAGTGCACCTGCCAAAACAATAGTTGACCTACAAGTCAATATCTAGGAAACTTCCTCTGATTTAATTGGTCTACACTAGTTGCAACTAACAATGGGATTCAGGCCTAAGTTTCCACAGTTATGTTTAGAATATGGTGCTGTTAGTGCTCATTCCTCCCTTTTGGTATGCAGTTTTATAATTGGAGCTCTGCCCAAGGCAACATGGAACCCGCCACAGGAAGACACAGCGGGGTCCTCAGCAGGAAGATTAGATGCGCTCTTCCATGCATCCAGCAGACTGGTTTGCTGCTGAGCTCCCTTTCTCGGCCATATTCGGAAAGTTAATCAACTCACCTTGAACAAGAGCTACCTGATGTCCCATGGCAGATGCTCCGTGAATAAGTCATGACTTTACTTAACATGCATCAATGGGCTATTTTCTCAAGAGAAGGGAGAGTGTGGATATGCGATGTTGGAAGAATGCTTGCAGATACAGAGTCGGGAGCAGCAAAGAGCGGTTTCTTTGGGGTGAATACAGGGCAGCAATTACCATATATATTCATGTATAAGGCACCCTCACATATAAGTCGAGAGCAAGCTTTAGGACCAAAAGTATAGATTTTGTAGAATCTGGATAAGCCTTGACTCGTTTTGTGTTCTGGCTTTTGATGGGGGCCACAACCTGTGTTTTGGGAGCCTTCTGAAATTGGGAAGGCAGATATCTGTTTTCGCTATGGGGTGCCAAAAGATCAATTTTCTAGCAGTCCATTATGGTGGGGGGGCTTCCCAGGTTCCCCTCCCTGTCATTTTAGGCATTTAAGCTATTTGTACTCTAGAGGAGAGGTACTCAACTTCAGGAAGGTGCATGCTTTAAGAAGGCTACTTACCTGTTCATACTCTAGAGCAGTGTTTCTCAAACTTCCTAATGCCGTGACCCCTCAATACAGTTCCTCATGTTGTGGTGACCCCCGACTATAATATTATTTTCGTTGCTACTTCATAACTGTAATTTTGCTACTGTTATGAATCGTAACGTAAATATCTGATATGCAGGTTACAGTTTCATTCACTGGACTAAATTTGGCACAAATACCTGATACACCCAAATTTGAATATTGGTGGGGTTCGGGGGGGATTGATGTTGTCATTTGGGAGTTTTAGTTGCTGGGACTGATAGTTCACTTACCATCAAAGAGCATTCTGAACTCCACCAATGATGGAATTGAACTGATCTTGGCAAACAGAACTCCCATGATCAACAGAAAATACTGAAAGGGTTTGGTGGGCATTGAGCTTCAGTTTGGAAGCTGTAGTTCACCTATATCCAGAGAGCAGTATGGACTCAAACAATGATGGATCTGGACCAAACTTGGCACGAATACTCAATATGCCCAAATGTGAATACTGGTGGAGTTCGGAGAAACTAGAGCTTGACATTAGGGAGTTGTAATTGCTGGGATTTATAGCTCACCTCCAATCAAAGAGCATTCTGAACCTCACCTACAATAGAATTGGGTCAAACTTCCCACACAGAACCTCCATGACCAACAGAAAATATTGTGTTTTCTGATGGTCTTTGGAGACCCCTCTTATACCCCCTCGTGACCCCCCAAGGGGTCCTGACCCCCAGGATGAGAAACGCTGCTCTAGAGGATGCCTGACCACCGTCTCCCAAAGCATTTGCTCTATTCCGAAATCAAGAATGGAAAACAGAATGTTGGTGGGCAGGAAAAGAGATTTAAAGACGGGCTCTGGCAAAACCTTGGCATAGACTCTGAGAACTGGGAAGCCCTGGCCCTTGAGCGCTCCAGCTGGAGGTCAGCCGTGACCAGCAGTGCTGCAGAATTTGAGGAGGCACAAATGGAGGGCGAAAGGGAGAAGCGTGCCAAGAGGAAGGTGCGTCAAGCCAACCCCGACTGAGACCACCTTCCACCTGGAAACCAATGCCCTCACTGCGGAAGAAGATGCAGATCAGGAATTGGGCTCCACAATCACCCACCGACCCACTACACTTGGAGGACCATCATCCTCGGATGACAAGGGATCGCCTAAGTAAGTAAGTACTCTAGAGGAGAGGCATGCACAACAACTAGACTGTCCAACTCTGATTGAATTATTATTCTCAACTTCTTCAATGTACAAGTGCTTACGTATCCTTCAAATAATAATAGAGTAAAATAATAAATATAACAATAGAGTAAAATAATAAATGTAATAAAAATAATAGAGTAAAATAATGGAAATGTAATAATAACAACAGTAATAATAGAGTAAAATAATACATGTAATAATAATAATAAATAGAGTAAAATAATAAAAGTAATAAAAATAATAGAGTAAAATAATATAAATGTAACAACAACAACAACAACAGGGTAAAATGTAATGCAATATAATACTAATAATAATAATGCAATATTATAAATATATATTTTATATTGCATGTAATGTTACTAATAATATTACAATATAATGGTATAGTACAATATAGTAATATATAATACTGATATTGTACTATGCTAATAATATAATATATTGTATGTATATATTAGGGCTGGGCAACCACGGAAAAATTTGTTTCTAAACTCGATTCGTTTTTAGGGGGTTTTTGCGTTTCGATTTTTAAATTAATTCTGAAATTTTCCTTTAAAAATTTTCGATATTTACGAAATTTCGTAAATTACGAATCAATTACGAATCGATTTTGAAACAATTACGAATCGATTCGTTAATGGCGGGCGCGATCGCGCAATACGCTAAAAAAACCTCCAAATGGGACAGGAAGCTTCCCTCTCCCTCTGTTGTGGACTGTTGGTGTGATAATTTATTTTTTTTTCACTGAGAAAACAAACAACGACTATAAAACTTGCACCAGACATGCAGAAATAATAACGAAACAATTTTGAATCAATTACGAATCGATTTTGAAACAAATACGAAACAATTACGAAACGAATTGAAAAAAATCGTTTCATTTTTTAGTTGCTCCTGAATGGTTCAATATCGCTTTGTTATAAAAAAAAACCCGAATTAATAACGAATTACGAAATTAACGAACGAAACCGCCCAGCCCTAGTATATATATATCTTGTAAGCCACTTTGAGTCTCCTTTGGGGTGAGAAGGGTGGCATATAAATGCCATAAATAAATAAGTAAATAAATAAATGTAATAATAATAATAATAAAGTAAAATAATAAATGTAATAATAATAATAGAGTAATAGAATAAATGTAATAAAATAATAATAATAGAATAAAATAATGTAAATTTAATAATAATAATAATAAATAGAGCAAAATAATAATGATAATAATAATAATAACAATAACAACGAGTAAAATTATATATAACTTTGACTCGAATATCAGCCGAGGGGGCTTTTTCAGCCTAAATAAAGGGCTGGAAAAAGTCAGTTTATATGCGAGTATATATGGTATTTGAAGCTCAGACTTAGGGGATTCTCATTTCCTAAATACAAGCATGGAAATCTGAAAATTTCTGGTCATGGTTGGTGAGCAACCATGGCTTCCTGTTTCATCCAAAGAGAGGAAATACTGGCTTCTCCCAACCATAGCAAGTTATCAAGCCAGGATAAACTATAGACACAGAAAAATTGCTGCTGTCATGAATCAGAAACTTTGATTTCCTTCCTTCTCACAGAAAGGAGGGGCAAAGGGCTGTGTGTATATCACAATTGAGCATTGCATCGGAACTCAACCTTTGTCTTGACAAAAGCTTTTAGCCTGTCATTTCTCAACGCTGGCATGTTTACTTTGCCACATTGTGAGAGAGAATTGGAAGAGATTCTGTTTGCAATCGTATAAATCAGCCTCCGTGTAGGCAAATCAATATGCATGAATGAAGCATCTTTGTTGTAATATGATGCATTTTTAAAAGAATGCTGGAAAAGTGCTAGCGCTCCGTAGCAGGAACACAAGGTTTGCAAGTAAAAGGGTGCCAAGCTTCTGTCCTCAGCATTTCCAAATAAGGCTGCGTGTGAAATCTTCCAGCTAGAAATCCCCAAGAGATGCTTCCACTCAGCGAAGGCGAAGCAACAGAGGTGAACAAAGGCCATAACTTAATTATAGGGCCACAGTGAATGCTTGGCGTTGAGGCTCAGCCAAAGGGTTTTGCATTGTTGTTATGTGTCTTCAAGTCAGTCCCGATTTATGGAATCTTTGAGGTTGTCTTGACATGATTTGCCATTGCCTTCCTCTTAGGCTAAGAGTGAGACTTATCCAAGGTCAACCTGTGAGTTCCCATGGCTGATTCCAACCTTCTTAACACATGCACAGCTCTACATGTGGGGAATGAATCTTTGCACACTCTACATTTGGAGATGGAGACTATGTAAACTATATGTGATGGAGTCTAGGCAAAGTCTACAGATGTCTACTTGTGTCTATGCAAACTCTACATGTGGGGATGGAGTCTATGCAAACTCTATATGTGGAGATGGATTCTAGGTAAAGTCTACAGGTGTCTACTTATGTCCATGCAAGGTCTACATGTGGGGAATGAATCTATGCAAACTCTATATGTGGAGATGGAGTCTAGGCAAAGTCTACAGATGTCTACTTATGTCCATGCAAGGTCTACATGTGGGGAATGAATCTATGCAAACTCTACATGTGGAGATGGAAACAATGCAAACTCTAAATGTGGAGATGGAGTCTAGGCAAAGTCTACAGATGTCTACTCATGTCTATGTCTATGCAAGCTCTACATGTGGAGAATCAATCTCTGCAACTCTACATGTGGAGATGGAAACTATGCAAGCTCTACATGTAGAGATGGGGCCAATTCTTTATGTAGAGAGGGAATCTGGGCAAACTCTATATGTGGAGATGGAGTCCAGGCAAGTTCTACAGATGTCTACTTGTGTCTATGCAAGCTCTATATGTGGGGATGTCTATGCAAACTCTATATGTGGAGATGGAGTCTAGGCAAAATCTACAGATGTCCACTCATATCTATGCACGCTCTACATGTGGGGAATGAATCTCTGCAAACTCTACATGTGGCGATGGAGACTATGCAAGCTCTACATGTGGAGATGGGGCCAATGTAAACTCTTTATGTAGAGAGGGTATCTGAGCAAACTCTATATGTGGAGATGGAGTCTAGGCAAGTTCTACAGATGTCTACTTGTGTCTATGCAAGCTCTACATGTGGGAATGGAGTCTATGCAAATTCTATATGTGGAGATGGAGTCTAAGCAAAGTCTACAGATGTCTACTTATGTCTATGTAAACTCTACATGTGGGGAATCAATCTCTGCAAACTCTATATGTGGAGATGGAGTCTAGGCAAAATCTACAGATGTCTACTTATGTCCATGCAAGGTCTACATGTGGGGAATGAATCTATGCAAACTCTACATGTGGAGATGGAGACAATGGAAACTCTATATGTGCAGATGGAGTCTAGGCAAAGTCTACAGATGTCTACTTATGTCCAAGCAAGGTTTACATGTAGGTAATGAATCTATGCAAACTCTAGATGTGTAGATGGAGTCTAGGCAAAGTCTACAGATTTCTACTTATGTCCATGCAAAGTCTACATGTGGGGAATGAATCTCTGCAAAATCTACATGTGGAGATGGAGACTATGCAAACTATATGTGGAGATGGAGTCTAGGCAAAGTCTACAGATGTCTACTTATGTCCATGCAAGGTCTACATGTGGAGAATGAATCTCTGTGAACTCTACATGTGGAGATGGAGACTATGCAAACTCTATGGAGATGGAGTCTAGGAAAAGTCTACAGATGTCTACTTATGTCTATGCAAGCTCTACATGTGGGGAATGACTCTGTACAAACTCTACATATGGAGATGGAGACTATGCAAATACTATATGTGGAGATGGGGCCAAAGTAAACTCTTTATGTAGAGAGGGAATCTGGGCAAACTCTACATCTGGAGACGAAGTCTAGGCAAATTCTACAGATGTGTGCTTACATCTATGCAAGCTCTACATGTGGGGAATGAATCTATACAAACTCTACACGTTGAGATGGAGACTATGCAAAGTCTATATGTGGAGATGGGAACTATGTAAACTATATGTAGAAGGGGGTTTGGGCAAAGTCTACATTTGGAGATGGAGTCTATCCAAACTACATGTGAAGTTAAGAACTATTTAAACTCTACATATAGAGATGGAGTATAGGAAAAGTCTACAGATGTCTACATATGTCTATGTCTATGCAAGCTCTACATGTGGGGAATGAATGTCTGCAAACTCTATATGTGGAGATGGAGACTATGCAATCTCTACATGTGGAGATGGGGCCAATGTAAACTCTTTAGGTAGAGAGGGTATCTGAGCAAACTCTATTTGTGGAGATGGAGTCTAGGCAAGTTCTACAGATGTCTACTCATAACTATGCAAGCTCTATATGTGGGGAATGAGTCTACTTGGGGAGATGGAGACTATTTAAGCTCTACATGTGGCGATGGGACCAATGTAAACTCTATATATAGAAGGGAGTCTGGGCAAGCTCTACATTTGGAGATGGGAGTCTAGGCATATTTTACAGATGTCTGCTTGAGTTGATGCAAGCTCTACATGTGGGATGGAGTTTATGCAAACTCTATATGTGGACATGGAATCTGGGCAAAGTCTACAGATGTCTACTTGTGTCTATGCAATCTCTTCATGTGGGGAACGAGTCTATGCAAACTCTTGTGGAGATGGAGTCTGGGCAAAGTCTACAGGTGTCTACTTGTGTCTATGTAAGCTCTACATGTGGCGATGGAATCTATGCAAACTCTATATGTGGAGATGGAGATGGCAAAGTCTACAGATGTCTACTTATATCTATGCAATCTCATCATGTGGGGAATGAGTCTATGCAAACTCTATATGTGGAGATGGGACCTATGTAATCTCTATATGTAGCAAGGAAATCTGGGCAAACTCTATATGTGGAGATGGAGCCTAGGCAAATTCTACAGATGTCTACTTGTCTCTATGCAAGCTCTACTTGTGGGGATGGAGTCTTTGCAAGCTCTATTTGTGGAGATGGATTCTGGGCAAAGTCTACCGATGTCTACTTATGTCTATGCAAGCTCTACATGTGGGGATGGAGTCTAGGCAAAGTTTACAGATGTTTACTTGTGTCTATGAAAGCTCTGCATGTGGAGAATAAGTATATACAAACTCTACACAGGGAGATGTAGATTCAAACTCTGTATGTGGAGTTGGGGACTATGTAGACTCTATATGTAGAAGGGGGTTTGGCCAAAGTCTGTATTTGGAGATGGAGTCTATCCAAACTACACGTGAAGTTAAGACCTTTGCAAACTCTATAGGTAGAGAAGGAGCCTGGGCAAACTCTATATGTGGAGATGGAGTCTAGGCAAATTCTACAGGTGTCTACCTATGTCTATGCACTCTACATGTGGGGAATATCTATGCAAACTCTACATGTGGAGGTGGGCCTATGTAAACTATATATAGAAGGGAGTCTGGGCAAACTCTACATTTGGAGATGGAGTCTATGCAAACTCTATATATAGAGATGGGACCTATGTAAGCAAGCACTATATATAGAGAAGGGGTCTGGGCGAATTCTATATGTAGAGAGAGAGCCTGGGTAAATTCTAGGCAAAGTCTACAGCTGTCTACTTGTGTCTGTGCTAGATCTACATGTGGATACGGACTCTATGCAAACTCCATATGCGGAGATGGAGTCTCCACAAATTCCACTTTGGCCCATGTATCTGTGCCAGTCAACAGATCCATCTGGGACTTAGGCTCTTCACATTGGCGCTGGCAAGCATGCAACTCTGAGGCAGTTGGAAGCTCAAACAGCGTGGCACACGCAAACCATATCTGCCTTGCCAATGTCATGAATCTTTTTAAAACACAAACCATAATGGATGCAGTTTTTGGGATCTGAGTGAACATAGAATTTGAGTAACACAACATGGGGAAATGGAAAGGGTTTTGGCTAAATGAATATAGAGCAGCTTCCAAAGAAAATGTTGCTATTAGTTTGCGGCCAGAGGCAGCCCTAGGTAATTTTCAACAGTAAACAAACAGTATTTTGGTGCCCCCCCCCCCCCCCAACCAATCACTGATATATATTTTCTGTTCATTGTGGGAGTTCTGTGTGCCATATTTGGTTCAATTCCATCATTGGTGGAGTTCAGAATGCTCTTTGATTGTAGGTGAACTATACATCCCAGTAACTACAACTTGCATATGTCAAGGTCTATTTTCCCCCAAGAGCGCCTCAAGAGCGCCTCTGGACAAAATCAACTATACTACAAAGTAGGCTTGGGCGATCCAGTTTGTTAGTTTTGTTATTCGTTATTAATTCGTATTTAAATTAGCTTACGATCCAATATTGAGCCATGCAGGAATAGGGTGAGGAGAATTAAGAATCGAAACAATTTTTCCAATTTTCGTAATTATTTCGTAATTATTTCATAATTATTTCGTAATTATTTCCGTATGTCTGGTGCAAGTTTTACAATCTCGCATTTACCCCACTTCTGGTCCCTTTGCTCTGCTGCTTCCCTCCTCTTTCCTCATGCTTCTTCTTGCCTCACTCTGGGCTGCACTGGGCTTCCTTCCTTCCTTCCTTCCTTCCTTCCTTCCTTCCTTCCTTCCTTCTTTCCTTCCTTCTTTCCTTCCTTCCTTCCTTCCTTCCTTCCTTCCTTCCTTCCTTCTTTCCTTCCTTCCTTCCTTCTTTCCTTCCTTCCTTCCTTCCTTCCTTCCTTCCTTCCTTCTTTCCTTCCTTCTTTCCTTCCTTCCTTCCTTCCTTCCTTCCTTCCTTCCTTCCTTCCTTCCAGCTGGAAAATCCCACATTCCCCCCTCCCTCCTCTTTCTCCTGGCATCCTTCTTGCCCAAAATTTCTCATTACTTTATTTTTCATACCCTCACTCTATGCCACAGAAATGCGATGCCAGGTACAGCTGCTATTATATTATAGTATTGTGTATTATATTATATTATGATATTATATTATATATTATATTACTATATTATTATTATATTATATTATATATTATATATAATATAATAATATTATAATAATAATATAATATATAATATATAATATATAATATAATATAATATATTATAATAATATAATATACAATAATATAATATAATATAATATTATAATATTATAATAATATAATATAATATAGTTGTTTGTTTTATCACACCAACAGTAAAAAAAAAAATCAAAATATTTATTTCAGTCATTGACCAGCACAGGAAATAATGTCACATTTCCAGACAAACCTGGCATGTTTGGTACATTAAAAATATAAATATAACTACTAAAAACACAATATGGGTGAGGGAGCAGAAGGGGGAACAGGGTAAAAACATACAATGCCCAGATCCATCACCAAATTGTAGATTCTGGGAAGAAGATTACTGGACACACGGTTGACTTTTGGAACTAGTCATTCCCTGGCGGATTTTGTATGCTGCTGCACAGAACTTTGCAACACTGTAGGTTGTAGCTGAATTAGTATCTGCAAGTAGCAGGGGGGTATAAAATTGTCCTGAATGGCCTGGGTGCTTGTCTATCAGAGGTAAGATAAGCCTGGCATGGATATCCCTGTAGAACGGGCACTGAAGGAGCACATGTTCTATTGTTTCTACATGACCCGAGTCACAGGGGCAGAGTCTCTCTGGGAAAGGGATCTTCCGGTAGTGGCCTTCCAGTACAGCTGATGGGAGAGCGTGGCATCGGGCCAGGGTGAAAGCCCTTCGATGAATAGGAACCAACAGTCAACAACAGAGGGAGAGGGAAGCTTCAGAAGTTCCCCCTGTCCCATTTGGAGGTTTTTTTTTTTTAGCATATTGCACAATCGCGTCCGTTATTAACGAATCGATTCGTAATTTTACGAAATTTCATATATTTCGAAATTTTTAAAAGGAAAATTTCGGAATTATTTTAAAAAATGAAACGCGATGGACCCCTAAAAACGAAACGAGTTTAGAAACAAATTTTTCCGTTGTTACCCAAGCTTACTATACATCCCGGTAACTACAACTCGCATATGTCAAGGTCTATTTTCCCCCAAGAGCACCTCAAGAGCACCCCTGGACAAAATCAACTATACTGCAAAGGCTTACTCTGCATAATGGTTGAGCCGCCCCTGTTTGTGGCATGAGTTAAAAACAATTGGCCGGGGTCCTCCATGTTCTTGTCTTCTTCTCTAGCTGTGGAGCCATCATCCTGCAGAACGCTTCCATCTCCTGCTTCCTAGACTGCTTCCCCAAATGTTGACAAGGATGTAATCCCAGCCCCTTGGTCCCTGCCTTTTTCGAAAGAGGAGCAAACCAAACAGACAGAGGACTCGGCATCCTGGGAAATATAATCGGAGTGCTGCAGGATGCAAATCAACCATAAAAAGGGCATTTTTCTCCACCCAAGTATCCCGTAAGTAGATAGTTTAGGAGATTTATCATTTCACAAAGCCACAGCAGTCTCCTCTTCCCTTCAGGACACGAGCCAGGAAAATGTTTATTATCAGAGGAAGGCAGAAGCTGCAAGGCTGTAAAGAGCTATAACATAGTGGAGCCATCTGTTTATTGGTTTATGCTGGAAAGCTGGGCGGGAAGCCCGCTTGTGCGTCAAGGTGTAAGCACGGATTTGTTTGCCTGCTCTGTCTTAGTTAAGCTTCGGTTGTTTCGCCCTGTGTTTGTATATCGTCAAAGATAAGAGTGCAATTTCCCTCCCTTAAATCCAAGCAATTCGCTGGAGGATAAATATTCCCTGGAATTGCACTCCCAACCAATCGCATGGATAGCATCTCGAGCAGAGATGGAAATTGTTCCTTCTTTCATTCTTGCATATCAGGGCAAAGCATTTCCATAGTTTTCTACCTGCTGGGCAAGATTATGAGCTTTTGGGTGCATCTTCCAGGAGTTGTTTACAGATTGGGACATATGGGGAGTCGTGAAATTTCATTAAGGCCTTTTTATATGTGTTAGAATATACTCACCTGAATCATTGTGTTATTCCCTACTAGTGTGGACCCATTGGATAAATGGGACTCTGCTATGTGCTGAGTCAGTGTACAACGGGTGTTTCAGTGAGTCTATTCCAGCTGAGACAAAATGATAATATTCAAGTCAACATCTTTATGCACTGGAACCAATAGATAGATAGATAGATAGATAGATAGATAGATAGATAGTAGGCTTGGTTGATCCAGATCGTTAATTTCTAATATCATTATGAAATCGTAAATAAAATACCTTTAGAAGCAATATCAACACGTTTTGGTAACCCGGAAGTGTTTTTGCCATATCGAAGGCGTGTCCGCCATATTCCTTATTAGGGCTGGGCGGTTTCGTTTCGTAATTTCGTAATTCGTTAAAAATTCGTTAATTTTTTTTGTTACGAAGCGATAACGAACCATTCAGGAGCAACTAAAAAATGAAACGAATTTTTAAATTCGTTTCGTAATTGTTTCAAAATCGTTTCGAAATCATTTCAAAATCGTTTTGTTATTATTTCCACATGTCTCGTGCAAGTTTTATAGTTGTTGTTTGTTTTATCAGTGAAAAATATTATAAATATCACACCAACAGTCAACAACAGAGGGAGAGGGAAGCTTCAGAAGTTCCCCCTGTCCCATTTGGAGGTTTTTTAGCGTATTTCGCGGTCGCGTCCGCCATTAACGAATCGATTCGTAATTGTTTCGTATTGTTTTGTAATTTATGAAATTTCGTAAATATCGAACCTTTTTAAAGAAAAATTTCGGAATTCTTTTAAATATCGAAATGCAAAAAAACCCAAAAAACGAATCTAGTTTAGAAACAATTTTTTCCGTGGTTGCCCAGCCCTGATAGATAGATAGATAGATAGATAGATAGATAGATAGATAGATAGATAGATAGAAGGCTTGGTTGATCCAGCTTGTTAATTTCTAATATCATTATGAAATCGTAAATAAAATACCTTTAGAAGCAATATCAACGCGTTTTGGCAACCCGGAAGTGTTTTTGCCATATCGAAGGTGTGTCCGCCATCTTCCTTATGACTTCCGGAAGTGAATCGTAAATGCTGGGGGTGTGGCCTTCAGGAACAGCTGGTCTTACCCACGCCCACCTCCTTCCTCTTTGCATCGGCGGCTTCGCAAGGTGGGCTTTGCAAGGTGGGCGTGGCTACCTCCTTGGTGACAAGCGACGATGCGTAAGAGCTGGGTGTAGCCACGCCCACCTCGCAAAGCCCACCTCGCAAAGCCACCAATGCAAAGAGGAAGGAGGTGGGCGTGGGTAAGAACAGCTTTTCCTGAAGGCCACACCCCCAGCGATCTCCAAGGAGTGCTGTGCTTGGCCACGCCCACCTCTCCCTTCTGCATGACTGGCAGCTTGCCAGGAAGGGAAGGAAAGGTGAGAGATTTAAAAAGATATATAGATATATAGATAGATAGATAAATCTGAGTCTATGTACCATCAAGTTTCCTGTGGCTATATGGTTTGTTTGTTTTTGGGAGGGGGGGGGTTGGTCATGTCAGGAGCGACTTGAGAGACTGCAAGTCGCTTCTGGTGTGAGAAAATTGGCCATCTGCAATCATAAACTTTATTTATACCCCGCCACCATCTCCCCAAGGGAACTCAGAGCAACTTACCTGAGGCCAAGCCCTACAATATAGTACAGCAATGCAAATAAAAAAACATCCAATGACAATAAAATATAAACTAAAAATCTATATAAATAAAAATGTAATGTTCGTTTGTGGGATTAACAGAACTCAAATTTGACGAATTGACGCCAAATTTGGACACAAGACACCTATCCGGACAATGTATGTCCTTCACTCAAAAAAAAAAAACATGATTTTGTCATTTGGGAGTTGTAGTTGCTGGGATTTATAGTTCACCTACAATCAAAGAGCATTCTGAACCCCACCAAGATGGAATTGAACCAAACTTGGCACACAATTCTCCCATGACCAACAGAAAATACTGAAAGGGTTTGGTAGGCAGTGTCCTTTGCTTTTGGAGTTATAGTTCACCTACATTCAGAGATTACTGTGGACTCAAACAATGATGGATCTGGGCCAAACTTTACACGAATATTCAATATGCCCAAACGTGAACACAGCAACGCATGGCAGGGGACCGCTAGTATTTATATAACATCTTCTTTTCATACTTGCTAATGCACGTATGAAAAGAAGAATAAGAAGATAAATCTCGCAAATTTATTTGTATTTAGATACCAAGCTTCAACAAATAGTTGACCATCTCCTTTTTCTGGTTTTTTTTCCACTAGGTCTTCGACTTCATCCTGGTGAATTGAATAGTTTTACCCAATTATTGGCTGAAGACCTTCCCAGAAAGGTATGGGATGTCCACCATTCGGAGGTATTCTGATTTACTCCATCTGTTGTTAGTTCAGCCAATATGACCAGAACATCTGATCTGAGTCTTTTTAGTCATGGTTATGTTATTATTAGGAGCCCCCGGTGGCGCAGTGGGTTAAAGCACTGAGCTGCTGAGCTTGTTGATCGAAAGGTCGCAGGTTCGATTCCGGGGAGCGGCGTGAGCTTCCGCTGTCAGCCCTAGCTTCTGCCAACCTAGCAGTTCGAAAAGATGCAAATGTGAGTAGATCAATAGGTACCGCTCTGGCGGGAAGGTAACGGCGCTCCATGCCATCATGCCGGCCACATGACCTTGGAGGTGTCTAAGGACAACGCTGGCTCTTCGGCTTAGAAATGGAGATGAGCACCACACCCCAGAGTCAGACATGACTGGACTTAATGTCAGGGGACTACCTTTACCTTTACCTATGTTATTATTAGCAAAGGTTTGCAAACTTTGGACTCTCCAACTCTAGTGGGTCCTCATCATCCAGGTGCGACCATTTTCAATTGATTTTTGCTGAATGCTACAGCGGGGTTTTGAAATGGAAAATAAACCAAGCATGACAACGTTGACCCTGAATCTCCGCAGGGCTTGTGTGGGAGATCCGAAAAAACCGTCATCGGCAATGGTGCCATTTTAGTCACCGTGTGGCAGCTGTCCCACTCCGTGTTTCAAACCATATATGATTCATCATTCCATATGTTCCACTGATATTATTGTCCAAGGACAATCCCTGTTATGTTCCTCACAAATACACACACATTCTCCTATCAATAATCAATCAGTATTCATGATTTCCCCCTATTTGGTTGGGTATGCGTGTTTAAGGCATCTTTGCATTCTTCTTTCTCTCTTTAAATAAATGTGAATTTGGGTGCTAGACTTGAGCTCCTAAATCTGATGGATGACAAGTGGCTTTTTAACAAGTTCAACATCTTTATGAATGACTTAGATGAAGGGTTAGAAGGCAGGATCATCAAGTTTGCAGATGGCACCAAATTGGGAGGGATAGCCAATACTCCAGAGGACAGGAGCAGAATTCAAAACGATCTTGACGGATTAGAGAGATGGGCCAAAACTCACAAAATGAAGTTCAACAGGGACAAATGCAAGATACTCCACTTCGGCAGGAAAAACGAAATGCAAAGATACAGAATGGGGGGTGCCCGGCTCGAGAGTAGTACATGTGAAAAAGATCTTGGAGTCCTCGTGGACAACAAGTTAAACATGAGCCAACAATGTGATGTGGCGGCAAAAAACGCCAATGGGATTTTGGCTTGCATCAATAGGAGCATAGTGTCTAGATCCAGGGAAGTCATGCTACCCCTCTATTCTGCTTTGGTTAGACCACATCTGGAATATTGTGTCCAATTCTGGGCACCACAATTCAAGAGAGATATTGACAAGCTGGAATGTGTCCAGAGGAGGGCGACTAAAATGATCAAGGGTCTGGAGAACAAGCCCTATGAGGAGCAGCTTAAGGAGCTGGGCACGTTTAGCCTGAAAAAGAGAAGGCTGAGAGGAGATATGATAGCCATTAGGGCTGGGCGGTTTCGTTCGTTAATTTCGTAATTCGTTATTGATTCATATTTAAATTAGCTTACGATCCGATATTGAGCCATGCAGGAGCAACTACAAATCGAAATGATTTTTTCAATTTATTTCGTAATTGTTTCGTAATTGGTTCGAAATCGTTTCGAAATCATTTCGAAATCGTTTCGTTATTATTTCCGTATGTCTGATGCAAGTTTGATAGTTGTTGTTTGTTTTATCAGTGATAAAAAAATAAATTATCACACCAACAGTCAACAACAGAGGGAGAGGGAAGCTTCAGAAGTTCCCCCTGTCCCATTTGGAGGGTTTTTTAGCGTATTGCGCAATTGCGTCCACCATTAACGAATCAATTCGAAATTTACAAAATTTCGTAAATAACGAAATTTTTTAAAAGAAAAATTCGGAATTCTTTTAAAAAACGAAACGCAATGGACCCCCTAAAAACGAAACGAGTTTAGAAACAAATTTTTCCATTGTTACCCAGGCCTAATAGCCATGTATAAATATGTGAGAGGAAGCCACAGAGAGGAGGGAGCAAGCTTGTTTTCTGCTTCCTTGGAGACTAGGACGCGGAACAATGGCTTCAAACTACAAGAGAGGAGATTGCATCTGAACATGAGGAAGAACTTCCTGACTGTGAGAGCCGTTCAGCAGTGGAACTCTCTGCCCTGGAGTGTGGTGGAGGCTCCTTCTTTGGAAGCTTTTAAACAGAGGCTGGATGGCCATCTGTCAGGGGTGCTTTGAATGCAATATTCCTGCTTCTTGGCAGAATGGGGTTGGACTGGATGGCCCATGAGGTCTCTTCCAACTCTTTGATTCTATGATTCTATGATTCTATGATTCTTCAAACTACAAGAGAGGAGATTTCATCTGAACATGAAGAAGATCTTCCTGACTGTGAGAGCCGTTCAGCAGTGGAACTCTCTGGCCATCTGTCAGGGGTGATTTTTTTTTTTTAAATGATTTTTATTGTGAAAATTTTTATGTTACATAATAGAACGGAAAGGAGGGCAAAAAAAAAGACAGTGAGATAGAGTAAGAGTATGTGGGGAAGCGAAAGAGAAGAAAAAAAGAAAAAAAAAAAAAAGGAAAAGAGGGAAAGTCCTTTATCCCCTTCCCACCCTCTCCCTCCCCCTTCCTCCCTCCCCCCCCCCCCCCCCGATGTGATGAACTTCCCAAAGTCTTCAAAGCGAAACTGTTCCCTTCTGTTGGTTTTGTCCGTGTTTCTATGACTTTTCCGGCGCTGTCTCCGTCTATTGATTTTCTTCAGATGCTGGATATGTCTATTATCATAGTCATCTTTTTTTCTTTAATAAAGTCTTTGAAACCCTCCCAGTCTGTCCTTTTTGTTGAATTGTTCAGATGTTGGGATAAACAATCCATTTGTATTATGTCTAGTGTCTTTATAATCCACTCTTCTATTGTCGGGGTATCTTTTTGCTTCCACATTTTAGCTAACAGTATCCTAGCCGCTGTGCTAATCAGAAAGAAAACTTTTTCCTGGTTTTTATTAAATTTGGAGTAGGATATGCCTAATAGATACATTTCTGGGAGCTGTGGAAAATTTGTTTTTAAGATTTTTTGTGCTGCTAAGTGAATTTCTCTCCAGTATTTCTTAATTAAGAAAGGGGTGACAATTAAGAAATGTCAGGGGTGATTTGAATGCAATATTCCTGCTTCTTGGCAGAATGGGGTTGGACTGGATGGCCCATGAAGTCTCTTCCAACTCTATGATTCTATGATGCTCACCAAAATACAACCCCCAGGATTCCACAGCGATGGCGGTGACAGTGTCAAACTGCATTCATTCTGCAGAGTAGACGCAGCATAAGGTTGCACTGTCAGCTAACGTTCTTCAAATCTAGCATTCCTCTCCTATTCCCTCATTCTTTGCTCCCTGCCCTCCATTGTCTCTTTCCCAGCAAACGTGACCATTTCTGGCTGAGCCAAAAAAAAAGAAAAAATCATGTACACCGGACATGTCTCCGCAAACGCCAGCTCTTCTCATCTGTCTCCAGACAAGCCCCGTTGCTTATGTTTGCTAAAAGGCAACTGACAGGCCTCAGCGTTTGGAGAAGTTGTGCGGAGCTGTCAGGATGTGCCTTGCAACGCAATGTCCTGGGGTGTGATTATTTATTCATTCCAAGTCAAGCAAAAGGCCTAGGTAGGTGAGGGAGGTGAAGGCTTGTTGTCGAGCCAAACAACCCACCTTGGAGAAGGAGGAGCGGCTAATGCAGTGGAAAAGAAGAAGGCTATCTGTAATCCAACGTTGACCCCAAATTGCTAAGCTGGCATGGATTTTAAGGGAAAAAATGGAGATTTTTGAGGCAGATTGGACTTTTTGAGCAATGAGAAATCTAATGATGTAGCAATCTATGGCTATATGGATACCAGAACAGACAAGCATCCCAAGCTCTGAGGATTACCTGGGAAGGAATCCCACTGGAGCATTGCAATGCACCCAAATACCTGGGAGTCACTTTGGACCGTGCTCTGACCTACAAGAAGCACTGTCTGAACATCAAACAAAAAGTGGGCGCTAGAAACAACATCATACGAAAGCTGACTGGCACAACCTGGGGATCACAACCAGGCACAGTGAAGACATCTGCCCTTGCGCTGTGCTACTCTGCTGCTGAGTATGCATGCCCAGTGTGGAACACATCTCACCACACTAAAACAGTAGATGTGGCTCTTAATGAGACATGCCGCATTATCACAGGGTGTCTGCGCCCTACACCACTAGAGAAATTACACCGCTTAGCCGGTATTGCACCACCTGACATCCGCCGGGAAGTAGCAGCCAATAGTGAAAGGACCAAGGCAGAGACATCTCCAGCTCATCCCCTGTTTGGGTATCAGCCAGCACGTCAACGACTTAAATCAAGACATAGTTTTCTTAGATCTACAGAGACACTCGCTGGAACACCCCAGCAAGCGAGACTCCAAAAGTGGCAGGCCCAAACCCAGCACCTCAATTCATGGGTGATACCAGATGAGAGACTCCCCCCTGGGCACTCAGAAGACTGGGCAACTTGGAAGGCGCTGAACAGACTGCGCTCTGGCACCACAAGATGTAGAGCCAACCTTCAAAAATGGGGCTACAGGGTGGAATCCTCGGCATGCGAGTGTGGAGAAGAGCAAACCACTGACCACCCGCTGCAATGCAACCTGAGCCCTGCCACATGCACAATGGAGGACCTTCTTATAGTAACACCAGGGGCACTCCAAGTGGCCAGATACTGGTCAAAGGACATTTAACCAAATTTGCAAAATCTGTGGGTTTTTTTCTTCCTTTTTCTTTTTAATCTCTGTGTTTGTTTTGCTCTGTTAGAATTGTAATACAATGGTTGCTGATGACACGATAAATATACCAGCAATTTAAGAAGCTTTACTTACTTCTGCTTGTAATAACGGAATAATAATTTTTTCTGATTTTTTTTTTTACTATTGCCATTTGGGTTGGATATAGTCAGAGTCATGTTGTTCTGGTATGCCAGCGTTTCACAACCTGTGGGGCAGGACCCCTTGAGAGGGTTGCGAGAGGGTGTCAGAGGGGTCACCAAAGACCATCAGAAAACATAGTATTTTCTGTATTGTCGAAGGCTTTCATGGCCGGAATCACTGGGTTGTTGTAGGTTTTTCTGGGCTATATGGCCATGTTCTAGAGGCATTTTCTCCTGACGTTTCACCTGCATCTATGGCAAGCATCCTCAGAGGTAGGATCCTCCTACCTCTGAGGATGCTTGCCATAGATGCAGGTGAAACGTCAGGAGAAAATGCCTCTAGAACATGGCCAGATAGCCCGGAAAAACCTACAACAACCCATAGTATTTTCTGTTGGGAAGTTTGGCCCAATTCTATCATTGGTGGGGTTCAGAATGCTCTTTGATTGTAGATGAGCTATAAGTCCCAGCAATCACAACTCCCAGATGTCAAAGTCAATATCCCCCAAACTCCACCAGTGTTCACATTTGGACATATTGAGTATTCATGCCAAGTTTGGTCCAGATCCATCATTGTTTGAGTCCACAGTGCTCTTGGATTTAAGTGAACTACAACTCCAAAACCCAAGGTCAATGCCCACCAAAACCTTCCAGTATTTTCTCTTGGTCATGGGAGTTCTGTGTGCCAAGTTTGGTTCAAGTCTATCATTGGTGGAGTTCAGAATGCTCTTTGATTGTAGGTGAACTATAAGTCCCAGCTACTACAACTTCCAAATGTCAAGGTCTATTTTCTCCAAACTCCACCAGTGTTCACATTTAGGCATATTGAGTATTCACGCCCATTTTGGTCCCGATTCATCATAGTTTAAGTCCACAGTGCTCTCTGGATGTAGGTGAACTACAACTCCAAAACTCAAGGCCAATGCCCACCAATCACAGTATTTTCTGTTGGCCATGGGGGTTCTGTGTGGGAAGTTTGGCTCAATTCTATCGTTGGTGAGGTTCAGAATGCTCTTTGATTGTGGGTGAACTATAAGTCCCAGCAACTACAACTCCCAAATGCTGAGGATTTATGTTTTTATTGGTTTTGTATGGTATTTATATTATTTGCTAAATGTTTTTAAATTGTATTTTATGTTGTTGGGGGCATCGAATTGTGCCAACTGTAAACTGCCTTGAGTCACCTTCGGGCTGAGAAAGGTGGTATATAAATACGGTAAATAAATAAATAAATAAATGAATGAATGAATGAATGAATAAATAATGTCAAGGTCTATTTTCCCCAAACTCCACCTGTCAGGTTTTACAATGTATTGCAATGTAATATAGCTGAGTCATGCACTGCTAATGGGCTTCTATTGGAAATGCTGAGTCATGCATTAACTGTATATAGAACTTCATTTTGGGAATGTGTTCCGGCCTAGTCCAGGTGATTGTGAATGATGCAATCCTGGGTTTGAGTTGAGTCAATGAGTTGGGAACCAATCGGTGATTGCTATGTGTAAATGAATTGTATATAAGGAAGTCATGTACAGTGTATATTTCTCCTTGTGCTGTGATGTTGTGCATCGAAGGCTATATGTAATTAAAGAACCTGTCTGCTAAGACAAAATATAACTGTGTGCTGTGGTAAGTTTGTAATATCATCTAGAATGGGAGAAAGATAATGGTAAAACTGACAATGGCCGGGCATGTGCTCAAGTGTATGTAAAAGGTTCCAGAGTGACTGCAGGCTGTGGAAGCAGTTGACTGAAAATACTGTGCATCGCAGCAGATGGTCTGTGGTTTGCTCTTCTCCACACTCGCATGTCGTGGATTCCACTTTGTGGCCCCATTTCTTAAGGTTGTCTCTGCATCTGGTGGTGCCAGAGCATAGTCGGTTCAGCGCCTTCCAGGTCGCCCAGTTTTCTGTGTGCCCAGGAGGGAGTCTCTCACTTGGTATAAGCCATGGATTGAGGTTCTGGGTTTGAGCTTGTCACTTTTGGACTCTTGCTTGCTGAGGTGTTCCAGCGAGTGTCTCTGTAGATCACCCCTTTGGGGTGAGAAGGGCGGAATATAAATGTTTTAAATAAATAAATAATAAATACATTGACCATATTATATGGCAGTGTAGATAGGGCTCAGTTTCAAGCTGCATTATATATAGCAGGGGTCCTCAAACGTTTTAAACAGTGGGCCACATCACAGTCGCTCCAACTGTTGGAGGGCCAGATTATAATTTGAAAAAAAAATATGAATGACTTCTTATGCACACTGCGCATATCTTATTTGTAGCGCAAAAAAACAACTTAATACAATAATTAAAATGATGAACAATTTTAACAAATACTAGCGGTCCCCTGCCAGGCATTGTTGTGGCCCAGTCTGTTGATCTGGAAAATAAAATAATGAGAAAGTGTTGGTTTCTAATATATATAATTTCTTTATGCTTGTGGGTAAACAGTATTCCTTGCTGTTTCTTTGTCAGTGTTGATGTGGAGATTGTCTCGTTTGCTTCCTCTGGAACATGCGACATATAATTGTCCTTCTTTAGGGGTCACTTTCAAATCTATGATACTATATCTGTGTGTGTGTGTGAATTATATCTATCTCTCTATATCTATGGCTGGATGGCTCTTTGTCGGGAGGGCTTTGATTACGTTTTCTTGCCCTGGTGAAGGGAGTTGGATTGGATGGCCTTAAGTATTTTCTGTTGGTCATAGGGGTTCTGTATGGGAAGTTTGCCCCAATTCTGTCATTCGTGGGGTTCAGAATGCTCTTTGATTGTAGGTGAACTGTGAATCCCAGTGACTACAACTCCTAAATGTCAAGGTCTATTTTTCCCAAACTCCATCTGTGTTCATATTTGGACATTTGGAATATTTGAGCCAAGTTTGGTCCAGATCCATCATTGTTTGAGTCCACAGTGCTCTCTGGATGTAGGGGAACTACAACTCCCAAACTCAAGGTCAATGCCCACCAAATGCTGCTAGTATTTTCTGTTGGTTAGGGGAGTTTTGTGTGCCAAGTTTGGTTCAATTCCATCATTGGTGGAGTTCAGAATTCTCTTTGATTGTAGGTGAACTATAAATCCCAGCAACTACAACTCCCAAATGACAAAATCATAATGTTTTGAGTGATGGTCACTCCTTGTGTTGTGAGACGTTTTGTTGCCAAATTTGGTGTGATTTCGTTCATTGGTTCTTTTGTTTTTAAGGAACTCATTATGCACAGAGCATATAGATAGATAGTAGGGCTGGTCAATTTGTTTCGTTAATTCGTAATTCGTTAAAAAATTCGTTGGACTGTCACCTTGTCGTGGTGAGGGGGCTTGCGTGTTCCGATGAACCTGTGGGCACAACAACTGGAGTCGTGCACTCCCAGGAGTGGCCGCGGGGGAGGTCCCAGACCAAGCACAGTCCGAAGACCCAAAGACCTCAACGGCGTCCAACGAGGGATCGCCTAAGTAAGTAAGTGGCCACATGCGGACCCACAAGGAAACCCATGATGGAAGACCATCTTACTCGTCCAACGAGGGATCGCCTAAGTAAGTAAGTAAGATTTCGTTCATTGGTTCTTTTGTTTTTAAGGAACTCATTATGCACAGAGCATATAGATAGATAGTAGGGCTGGTCAATTTGTTTCGTTAATTCGTAATTCGTTAAAAAATTCGTTATTTTTTGAATTACGAAACGATTACAAAACATTTTTTTTAACCTGGAAGTGTTTTTAAATATCGAAACGGCAGGCGCCAAAAAATTTTGTATTTCCGTCCATTTCGGAAATACGTAAGATGGCCGCCTGCCGATGCTTGCTGAGAGGGGCGAGCGAGAGGGGCGAGCGAGCGGCGAGCGAGAGGGGCGGAAGCACTCTCTCCTGACATTTCACCCACATCTATGGCAGGCATCCTCAGAGGTTGTGAGGTCTGTTGGAAACTAGGCAAGTGGGGTTGATATATCTGTGGAATAATGTTCAGGGTGGGAGGAAGAACTCTTGTCTGCTGGAGGCAAGCGTGAATGTTGCAGCTGGCCAGCTTGATGAGCATCGAATGGCCTTGCAGCTTCATGGTCTGGCTGCTTCCTGCCTGAATGTTGCAATTGGCCAGCTTGCTTAGCATTGCCTATTAATAATAATAGCGAGCGGTGAGCGAGAGGGGCGAGCGAGCGGCGAGCGAGAGGGGCGGAAGCACTCTCTCCTGACATTTCACCCACATCTATGGCAGGCATCCTCAGAGGTTGTGAGGTCTGTTGGAAACTAGGCAAGTGGGGTTGATATATATCTGTGGAATAATGTTCAGGGTGGGAGGAAGAACTCTTGTCTGCTGGAGCGAGAGGGGCGAGCGAGCGGCGAGCGAGAGGGGCGAGCGAGCGGCGAGCGAGTGAGTGCCTGCCTTCCCTCCTTAATAATAATTAATAATAATTAATCCCTATTCTACTAAATTAATAATTAAATTTAAAAAATATTGAAAAAATATTGGAAAAAAGGGTGCCATCTTTACAAAATGTTTTGTAAATATTTACGAAATTTCGTAAATACCGAAACTTTTTTTTGGGAAAGTTTTGTAATTATTTTAAATATCGAAACAAAAAAAAACCCCAATTACAAATCGATTTTAGAAACAAATTTTTGCGTTGTTACCCAGGCCTAATAGATAGATAGATAGATAGATAGATAGATAGATAGATAGATAGATAGATAGACAAATATGCAGTGGGAAGTATGGGCCTGCTTTTGGCTCATGAGATAGGACTGTTGTTGTTGTTGTTGTTGTTGTTGTGTGCTTTCAAGTCATTTCAGACTTATATTGACCCTGAGCGAGGGCCGGGTAAATGACCTTGGAGGGCCGTATCCGGCCCGTGGGCCATAGTTTGAGGACCCCTGATAAAAAGCAATGCAGATCTGCCCAACCTTAGGCACTCCACGCAAACAGCCAGAGAAACATCCCCTTGGCTGCATACTGCCAATCCATATAAAAGACTCTCTTTTTATATTGCATCCGCGTAGTATGTTGTCTTTGAGTCATTAAAATGGCCATGAAAGAGGCCATTAACACATATCCCATATGCTGTCGTGCCGATTTCCCATTAACTACAGTATATCATCCTTCAGGATCAAAAACAGAGTTATTAAGCCGGCGTAAAACAGAACAATAATAACCCACAAGTACATTTTCAGTTCCAATGATAGGGTTTTACGGCAGAGCGAGAGATCAATACAGCTCGGTGTCAAAGCCTCTTTTTGCATTTTGTCAGATTGTATTCAAAAAGGTAAGCCAGAAACAATTAAGCTTCCTTTCGCCAGCCTCGGAAAAGTAAATACAAACGCGCCACCCTTCAAATCGAGAGATCTGAGCACAAAAGATCAGCAGCAAACCCGAGTCAGAGCTGATTTGGGCGGCTGATGTGATCCTTGCTTTCTCTTCCCCGTATTCAGATTTCCAATTAAATTAAGGCAGATTATTCAGCAAAGAAAAGCAGACGGAATAGAGCCTCGGCTGATGATTGGAAATGTGCATGTAAATATCTTGCTTTCCAGCTCGCAGCGTTTCAATGAGCCGGCGACGTTATCGTAAGAAATATGTACATAAGTAAATATATGCCCGACTGCAGGTATCTATTTATCTGTATCTGTCTGTTGATCAATAGCGTGCAAAGGCAGAGAGAGAAAGCCCCCCCAAAAAAGGAAAGATGCAATCCAGAATCAATTCAAATAACTGATCCCTAACTGAATTATTTAACTTTTCTATCAACGGATGGCTTTCTTTGCTTTTTTTTTTTTTTACAAAAAAAACTTACTTAAAATGTTGTTTTTTTCTGAAGTTCTCCCATTTCGTCTGTCGTAGAAATCAGTGCTTTGGCATTCTCGCCAATGTGAATTTTAACAAGAAGAAACCCACACAACGGCATCAGACTGTTCAACATGTGGCAAAAATGAGGTTTTCGTACCGAGTTTTTTGAATGTCAACCAAACTGCCCAGAAATCTAAACTAAGTTCCTTTAAGTCGGGTATGGGCCCCTTGGGCTCTTTTCTCAGGCCCTTCTCTCTCACACTATTCTTTCCTTCCATTTTTCCTTCCCTCCATCCCTTACCTCCCTCTTTCTCACTCCTTCCCTTCCATTCACTCGTCCTTCCTTCACAGCCTTTTCTCCTTCCTCCTTCCCTCCCCTCCCTCTTACTCCCTCTTTCCCTTCCACCCTTTCATCCTTCTTTACTTCCCTCCCTTTTCTCTTTCCTTCCTTATTCCCTCCTTCCCTTACTTCCCTTTCTCCTTCCTTCCCTTTCACCCTATCGTCCTACCTTCCTTCCTTCCTTCTTCCCTCCCTCCCTTACCTCCCTTTTTCTCCCTCCTTCCCTTCCACCCTTTCGTCCTTCTTTCCTTCCTTCTCTTTTTCCTTCCTTATTCCCTACCTACCTCCCTTCCCTCCCTCTGTCTCCCTTCTTCCCTTCCACCCTCTCATCCTTTCTTCCTTCACCCCTTTTCCCTTTCTTTCCTTCCCTTTTCCCTCCTTTCCATCCTTCCTTCTCCCTCCTTCCCCTCCACCCTTTCATCCTTTTTTCCTTCCCTCCCTTTTCCCTTTCTTTCCTTATTCCTGCCCTCCCTTCCCCTCCTCTTTCTCATTCCTTCCCCTCCACCCTTTTGTCCTTCTTTCCTTCCCTCCCGATTCTCTTTCCTTTCTTATTCTCTCCCTTCCCTCCCTCTTTCTCCCTCCTTCCCTTCCACCCCCTCTTCCTTCCCTTCCTTTTCTCTTTCCTTCCTTCCTTTTTTCACTCCCTTCCCTCCCTCTTTCTCTCTCCTTCCCCCATCCTTTGTCCTTTTTTTCCTTCCCTCCCTTTTCTCTTCCCTTGTCTTCCCTCCCTCCCTTACCTCCCCCTTTCCCCCTCCTTCCCTTCCACCCTCTTGTCCTTCCTTCACTCTCTTTTCTCTTTCCTTCCTTCCTTTTCCCTCCCTTCCCTCCCTCTTTCTCCCTCCTTCCCCTCCACTCTTTCATCCTTCTTTCTTCCCTCCCTTTTCTCTTTCCTTTCTTATTTCCTCCCTCCCTTCCCTCCCTCTTTCTCCCTCCTTTCCCTCCACCCTTTCGTCCTTTTTTCCTTCCCTCCCTTTTCACTTTCCTTCCTTATTCCCTCACTCCCTTCCCTCTCTTTCTCATCCCTTCTCCTCCACCATTTTGTCCTTCTTTCCTTCCCTCCCTTTTCTCTTTCCTTCCTTATTCCCACCCTCTTTCTCCCTCCTTCCCTTCCACCCTCTCATCCTTTCTTCCTTCCCTTCCTTTTCTCTTTCCTTCCTTCCTTTTTTCACTCCCTTCCCTCCCTTTTTCTCCCTCCTTCCCCTCCACCCTTTTGTCCTTCTTTCCTTCCCTCCCTTTTCTCTTCCCTTCAGTCTACCCTCCTTCCCTTACCTTCCCCTTTCTCCCTCCTTCCCTTCCACCCTCTCGTCCTTCCTTCCCTCCCTTTTCTCTTTCCTTCCTTCTTCCCTCCCTCCCTCCCCTCTTTCTCCCCCCTTTCCCTCAACCCTTTCATCCTTTCCTTCCCTCCCTTTTCTCTTTCGTTCCTTCTTCCCTCCCTCCCTTACTTCCCTCTTTCACCCTCCTTCCCTTCCACCCTCTCATCCTTCCTTCCCTCCTTTTTCTCTTTTCTTTATGTAATGACTCACAGGTAACTCACTGGTGAAACTGAGAAACCGTGTCTTTGAACTGCCAGGGACAAAGACATGCCACTGCACAAAAATACACATACTTAGCTAGCAAAGTTTTGAAAATGAGTCTTTGAAATTGAAGTTGACTTTGCACTGGACCAAAACATATACTGTCCCTTGAAACCTCTTAGTTTAAAAATATGCCCTCAGAGGAAAAAAAAACAAAGTCTTCTTTGAAAAAATAACATATCTTGTTTGCTCATAAACATCTTGCATTATACGCCATACAGGCACATTTCTTATTGAAGTTCAGTTACAGATAAGATGTAATTTCTCTGGGGTATCATTTTTAATCAATAGTCCATAGTCCAAAGTCTTTGAGTATAGGTCTTATGAACATCCAAACTGTATAACTGTACTCAAAGCAAATATATAGTAAACTGTTCCTGCATAAGTATAAAATGCAAACTGCTATTTTGAGGCTTGTGCTTTATACTGGGTTAAAGAAAGGACCTCTCTAAAAAACAAAAAAACTTTTAACGTTAGAGGGATTTGACCTGAGAGTGGGATGGCACTCATACATTTGGTATGGAAAAACAAAAATTGAAAAAAACTTTGGGAATCATTTTGTACGGTCAGTGCTCATTAAAGTATGGGACAAATACAAAAACCCCACTATGGATTTCGCTGATAGAGGTAAAACACAGAAGACTACTAGGTTGGCAAGTTTGGCCAACATACAAAGATCTATTGGGGGGAAAAATCTAATATCCTAGAATTAAAATCCCAGGAAGACTTAACTCAGAGATACGAGAATCTAACTTGGCTCCAATATTTCCAAATTAGGGAAATATATAAATTGGATAAAACAGTTGGGTTTGAGGACTATGAGCTATTTTGGGATAAACTGCTAATGTCAGAAAAGAAAAATATAACAAAACTATACAACCAACTGATAGACTGGGAAACTGAAACAGAATTAATTAAAAACTGTATGACGACTTGGGCCAAAAATATAGGAAGACAAATAAAGATTCAGCATTGGCAACAAATATGGACAAAAAAATTAAAATATACTTATTCTGCTGATCTCAAAGAACACTGGTTGAAAATCTTTCATAGATGGTATCTGACGCTCCAAAAGCTGAATTTGATGTATAAGAGTTATCAAGGTTCCTGTTGGAAATGTAAAGCACAACTAGGAAGCTTCTACCATATGTGGTGGACCTGTCCAGAGTCCACCAAATATTGACGTGCCATACAAGAAGAAACCCAAAAAATCCTAAAAAAAAAAAGATTCCACGCAATCCAGAATACTTCCTACTAGGCCTCACGAATAAAGATCTAAACTTGAATAGTAACGAGGATATACTGTTCACCTCTATTACCACAGCAGCAAGAATGACTTTTGCTAAACATTGGAAAGAAGATCACATCCCAACAATAGAACAATGGCTTGAGAAACTTTCGGATATAAAGGATATGGATAAGTTGACTTTTCCTTTGAAAAATAGCATAGGTAGACCAATGAAACAAACAGAATGGGCAGTGTTCGAGGAGTATGAAAAAAGACATATGGACATACAGTCTACTAAAGAATGGAAAGACATTGAAGGACAATTAGACAGGGAAGGATGATAATCTGGGATGGATACACCCCTGGATAAACTCAGGGAGAACTTTATATAAGGGGACTATAAACAGCCTGAAATTAGAATGAAAGTCAATTTTTATCCATTTATTTATTTATATTTCTGTATTATTATTATTATTATTATTATTTCTTTTTTCTTTTTTTGTGTGTGTTCTGGACTCATCCCCCCCCCCACTTGCCTGATGTTACCACACCTCCGCCCACCCCTCCCAGCCCTTTTTAAATAGTATTATTGAAAACTGAATAAAGATATTATGAAAAAAAATGCAAACTGCTTCCACTGAAGTCCAGAAGCATACAGATAACAAAATGGAGTATGCTCAGAACGCTCACATGTCAGTCAAAGCCTATACAATTGTCACAGTGATGCTTAGAAGTGGACTGCCATTTCCTCCCTCTGCATCATGTCACCAGCCTGTTAGGAATTGTGGGAGTTGAAGTCCAAAACACCTGGAGGACCGAAGCTTGCCCATGTCTGGTCTAGACTGCAATTCCTTTCGGCAATCGAACAAAGTGGCTCTCCAACTGAAAGCAAAGAAGACGTTACTCCAAGTCAGCTACCTATTTCAAGCATTAGCTAATTCATTCATTATGGTAATAGATGACATTGTGTTTGAATTATGCAAATGTTTGATCATTTCAGCTCTTCGTTCTAGCAAATGAAAGTCATGTTTATAGATATGGCAATGATACATGCTTTGTTGAGATGGGGAAATAGTATTTGCCCACTCCATTAAAGTTTCTTAGATAAAGTAGATAAGCCCATTAATAACTGGGAATGTCCATCCATTAGGACAGAGTAGAAAGGCCTATCAAGTAAACCAACATTAATGGTTAATCATGAATTTATCATCATTAAATGGGACATCGTTAAATGTATATACTGCATTTAATATATAATATAATATATTCAAAACCTTTGTATGGACAGATATCATCCAAATCCTTTTGGTATCTTATGTACATATAAGCTGGCCATTCTTGGTTGATACAAAACATCCTCTCTGAGTCTCATTTAAGAGAGGAAAGCAGAGTAGTAGTAGTAGTAGTAGTAGTAGTAGTAGTTTTATGGCTAAGAATGCAATTGTGCTTTGTTCGTTGTTGTACAGTATTTAGAAGACACAGTAAATTTGGTCAACACACTGTTGACCAGACTGTGTCTTCTAGTACTGTGTCTCTAATTCATAGGATCACCATGGGTCATAGTCACAACAACAACATCTTATGTACTTGTAAGCGGGAGATTCTCGATTGGTGCAAAACGTCCACTTTCAGTCTCGTTGTTGTTGTTGTTGTTGTGTTGTTGTTGTTGTTGTTGTTGTTGTTGTTGTTATTGTTTCATGGCTAATAATGCAATTGTGCTTTGTTCATGGTTGTACAGATATAGTCCACATACTTTTGGTATCTTATGTACATGTAAGCTGGAGATTCTTGGTTGGTGCAAAACAACCATTTTGAGTCTCATTGTTCTTGTTGTTGGTGCAAAATATCCACTTTGAGGTCTTGTTGTTGTTGTTGTTGTTGTTGTTTTATGGATAAGAATGCAATGGTGCCTTGTTCATAGTTGTACAGTACTAGAAGACACAGTAAGTTTGATCAACAGACTGTTGACCAGACTGTGTCTTGTAGTACCGTGTCTCTAATTCATAGGATCACCATGGGTCATAGTCATAACAACAACAACGTATTATGTACTTGTAAGCTGGAGATACTTGGTTGGTGCAAAACATCCACTGTGAGTTTTGTTGTTGTTGTTGTTGTTGTTGTTGTTGTTGTTGTTGTGGTTGTTTCATGGCTAGGAATGCAATTGTGCCTTGTTCATGGTTGTACAGTACTAGAAGACACAATAAGTTTGGTCAACAGTCAAACAAAAATGACCAAATGGTCTTTTAGTACTGTGTCTCTAATTCATAGGATCACCATGGGTCATAGTCATAACAACAACAACATATTATGTACTTGTAAGCTGGAGATACTTGGTTAGTGCAAAACATCCACTTTGAGTTTCGTTGTTGTTGTTGTTGTTTCATGGCTAGGAATGCAATTGTGCCTTGTTCATGGTTGTACAGTACTAGAAGACACAGTAAGTTTGGTCAACAGTCAAACAAAAATGACCAAATGGTCTTGTAGTACTGTGTCTCTAATTCATAGGATCACCATGGGTCATTATCATAACAACAACAACATATTATGTACTTGTAAGCTCGAGATACTTGGTTGGTGCAAAACATCCACTTTGAGTTTCGTGGTTGTTGTTGTTGTTGTTGTTGTTTCATGGCTAGGAATGCAGTTGTGCTTTGTTAATGGTTGTACAGTACTAGAAGACACAATAAGTTTGGTCAACAGTCAAACAAAAATGACCAAATGGTCTTTTAGTACTGTGTCTCTACTTCATAGGATCACCATGGGTCATAGTCATAACAAACAACAACATATTATGTACTTGTAAGCTGGAGATACTTAGTTGGTGCAAAACATCCACTTTGAGTTTCGTGGTGGTGGTTGTTGTTGTTGTTGTTTCATGGCTAGGAATGCAATTGTGCCTTGTTCATGGTTGTACGATACTAGAAGACACAGTAAGTTTGGTCAACAGTCAAACAAAATGACCAAATGGTCTTTTAGTACTGTGTCTCTACTTCATAGGATCACCATGGGTCATAGTCATAACTATTGACTAAACTGACTGTGTCTTCTATTACTGTGTCACTAATTCATAGGATCACCATGGGTCATAGTCAACATGACAGCAAATAGCAACTAATATCAGAACATGAATGGTGAGAAGGTGAAAAATGTCTCCATCGCAGGTATATTAGATTTCTTCAGATCCAAATTATGTTCCCTCCTCTCGGTAGTCTGAAACCTTTTGGTTGGTTCCCATAAGGGCAGATCCATTGACTCCACTTCTGAAGGGTCAGCCAACGCATTGCTGAATCAATTAGCTCAGTGTTTTTGTTCTAGTTGAGACTAACAGGAGTGTTTGAAGGACACCGTCCTTCTTCACCCCCTGCCTTTCCTTCTTTCCAGCCAGCTGTCCATCCAATATTTCCAAAGCCATCCCATTTTCTACAGAAGGTCAAGCGTGACATTGGCACTAATCGACTCCTTTGCCTGAGAATGCTGAATCTTAAAAGGACGGTCCACTGGGGAGAGTAAATATGTCACTAAGATGCCGGAATCATAGGCTGTCATGCTGTTAAATGCCATGTTAGGCACAGCAGAGTCCGACAGTTTCGGTGTCGTCGTTTCTCCCTGGCTCTTCGAATCAGTCACAACAACAGAGCAGAGCGTTGGCACGATTAGATCAGGGCAAGTGAGCAAAATGAGGCAGGGTTCCCAATCCTGACAGCTGCATCTCAATTATGGATTTCAAGGGGATGTGTCCACCTCATGGCTGCAAATAAAGGATTTCTGCAACGGAGATATATGTGGAAGTCTCTTCTCACATGGGGGCTGATTTCTCTGACCAGAGGGTTGAAAAATCTGGAGACCAAAGCGTTTTCCATTCCTGTATGACAAAAGGCACCACAGGGAAAGTATGCTTTTGATACCCTCCATGACCAGAGACCAGGAACATGGCACAAAATCGATAGAAGGTGGTAGGATATTGAAGGCCTAGCTACCTCCTCATTGATCTCTTTGGATTGCCAAACCAGATTTGGATCTTGGTAGGGCTGCTGGAGTAGAACTTTTCCATTTGAATCCACTTAATAATATATAATATATAATAATAATAATAATAATAATAATAACAATAAACTCTAAAATTACAACAGCAAAACAACAGAGAGGGGAAAAAAATCAAGGACATCTAATCAACTCTCAACAAAAGATTGGCCCAGGCACTGCCAGGCCATCAAATGCTAATCAAGGTGGTCAGTTTAATCATTCACACCTAGCTCCAGCAGACAAGAGTCCTTTGTCCCACCCTGGTCATTCCACAAATATATAAACTAGGGCTGGGCAGTTTCGTTTCGTTAATTCGTAATTCGTTAAAAATTCGTTATTTTTTTTTGTTAACGAAGTGATAACGAACTATTCTGGAGCAACTTAAAAACGAAACGAATTTTTCAATTTGTTTCGTAAATGCTTCATATTTTGTTAGGTATTCGTTTCGTTATTGGTTTGAGGTTGTTTCGTTATTATTTCCGCATGTCTGGGGCAAGTTTTATAGTTGTTTTTTGTTTAATTAGTGAAAAAAAATTATAATATCACACCAACAGTCAACAACAGAGGGAGAGGGAAGCTTCAGAAGTTTTTTTAGAGTATTGCGCGATCGGGGCCGCCATTAACGAATCGATTCGTTATTGTTTCGTTATTGTTTTGTATTTTTTTTTTACCATTTACGAAATTTTGTAAATATCGAACTTTTTTTAAGGAAAATTTCGGAATTCTTTTAAATATCGAAACGCAAAAAACCCCAAAAAACGAATCGATTTTAGAAACAAATTTTTCTGTTGTTACCCAGGCCTAATATAAACCCATTTTCCTAGTTCCAACAGACCTCACTACCTCTGAGGATGCTTGCCATAGATGTAGGTGAAACGTCAGGAGGGAATGCCTCTAGAACATGGCCATATAGCCTGAAAAAACCTACAACAACCCAAATGGTTACGGTACCCACATACCTTTCATTTCACCAATTTTTCTGAACAGGAGGGGTGGGTGTACCATTTCATGCCATCTGAATGAACGGTCTGAAACGAAAACACGAAAGAACCAAATGAGACAAATACTGGGCCCATGACTACTTCCTATCCAGTTTTTCCAAACCAGCCTGATTCTATGTGCCCTAAGACATTTTTTTTCCATTAGTTTTTCAGGCAATTGTTTTTGTCTAAACTAGGGGAGGTCTATGGAGACCCCAGTGTTTCCTATCCCTCTTTTATGTACCCTAGAACATTTTTTTTCATTGGTTTTTATGCAATCGTTTTTGTCTAAGCTATGGGAAGTCTATGGGGACTCCGGTGCTTCCCATCCGTGCTTTAAATAAAAGAACAAGCACTGTCAGGACAATCTTGTTTACCATTTGTTTTATTGTTATTATTTTGCTTTTAGAGGAGAGAGAGAAAGAGAGAGAGACAGATCCTATAACTGTCAGCTCGGCTGTGTGCCTGGAAACCATTTTGTCTGGTGTATCTCCTCTCCTAGCAAACTCGCTCTGAAGTTATTTCTTCCTAGAATTCACATCCTGCAAAGCAGAGTTTGCTGAAGGGAGGAAGATTACTGTATGACTCATTGATTTCCCTGCTTGAGACTTGGAAGGTTTGGCACTGGTAAAGAGGGAAACATATAAGCAAGGAGGTGGAGGGTGTGAAAGAGTGAAATCACATTTCCATTCCAGAAGAACCTACATTCCGGGAGAGACATTGATATAGAATTTAGCCGAAAGTTTCCACTACTGTTGTTGTTGGTTTTAGTTTCCAGTAACATTAAAAAAAAGTCTTCTTCCCTCCACCAATTTTATAATTCCTTTAAAAGTGTTCTGTTCAGAAGATATCTGTTGGGGTTCAGCCTGAGTTTGAACTTGAACCTGATTCTCTGTTTGTTCCTCCTGACGCTAATGAAAATATATTTACTGATTTTAATGAAAATGTACCTCTTGATGCCAATGCTCCTGAAATTAGTGAGGAAGAAACTGCTGTAGGTTTGGAAAATGCCAATGTTCCTGAAATTAGTGAGGAAGGAACTTCTGTAGATTTGGAAAATGAAAGTACCAGTGTTCCTGAGAATGTTTCAGAGGGAAGCCATGACCTTTCACTCCCTTCTGCACCTGGTAACTTTAATGAGAACAGAAGGGGCCAGATTTGGCAAGACAGAAGTAAATCACTCAGCTTGCGTAGGTCTTCCCGATTAAAAGAGAAACAAACAATGGCTCCAAAGCAGAGGGGCGGTTCACGGAACCAATTCTTCGGCTTTAAGTGCCTTCCGCCGGACTGACTTTCTCAGTTCAGGCATCGTTTCAGATTGATGAAGACTTTGGCAGTTCTCCCGGTTTCCCTGGCCATGGTCTTGAAAGATTTCTAGGATATCAAGCATGGTTAGTGGATTGCTAACAGGTTCCAGTATTTTACAGTGTGGCTTTGGGTTTTGTTTTGTCCATTTAAATTCATGTTTGCTGATTTTGCTGTGGCTTTTGACTTGCATTTTTCCTTTATTTTGTAACCATTTTTCTTCAATAAAAAAGGATTGTTTTTCACAGTCAAGTGTGGTGGATAGTTATCTTAGGGCCTCGTTCCCTGCTCTGTATTGCAACAATATCAGCCTCACTCTGGAATAACTTAGTTTTCACTCACTGAAGTTGATGCTTCTCCAATTACACTCTATTACAAATTAATTTTATGTATTACTAGCTTGGGGACCCAGCGCTGCCTGGGTTATTTGAGAAAGGAATTGTGTATCAAGGTTGGTCCTTATCAGTTATTTATATGGCTCGCAGTGGTCTCAGAAAGTTCGTTAAGGTACTGCGAGTCCCATCATCTGTGGTCCATCGTCCTCCAAACTGCACCAGGATGGAGAGTGGGTCATGGGTGTTCTGTGAGACAAGTTTGGTCTTGATCAGTCATTGGATGCAGGTCGTAGTGGTCTCGGGAAGTGAGTGACGGTACTTCAGGTCCCATAATCCATGGTCTGCCCTCCTCCAAACTGCAGTAGGATGTTGAGTGGGTCATGGGGGCTCTGTGTGCGAAGTTTGGTCTTGATCAGTCATTGGATGCGGGTCGTAGTGGTCTCGGGAAGTGAGTGGAGGTATTTCAGGTTCCATAATCCATGGTCTACCCTCCTCTAAACTGCAGTAGGATGTAGAGTGGGTCATGGGGGCTCTGTTTGCCAAGTTTGGTCTTGATCAGTCATTGGATGCGGGTCACAGTGGTCTTGGGAAGTGAGTGAAGGTACTTCAAGTCCTTCATGGTCTGCCCTTCTCCAAACTGCAGTAGGATGTTGAGTGGGTCATGGGGGCTCTGTGTGCCAAGTTTGGTCTTGATCAGTCATTGGATGAGTGTTGCAGTGGTCTCGAGAAGTGAGTGGAGGTACTTCAAGTCCTATCATCCATGGGCTGCCCTCCTCAAAACTGCAGTAGGATGTAGAGTGGGTCATGGGGGCTCTGTGTGCCAAGTTTGGTCTTGATCAGTCATTGAATGCGGGTCGCAGTGGTCTCGGGAAGTGAGTGGAGGTACTGTTGTATTTGTTATGCTGCTGTTTTATTGATGTGTTGGGCCTCCACCTCTTGTAACCCACACCAAGTCCTTTGGGAGATGTTAGCGGGGTATAAATAAAGGATTATTATTATTATTATTATTATTATTATTATTATTATTATTAACCTTTGGAAAGACTGGACATAGCTCATCAGTTATAGCAGCTGTAGAAGGTCCCAGGTTCAACCTCCGATATCTCTCAGTAGGGTTGGAAAATACTTTTATCTGAAAACCTAGAAAGCTTCTCCAAGTCACTGATGACAGTAGACGACTTGATGAACCAAAGTTCCACCTCAGTCAGATCTTCAGCATTTTCTATCTTCTGAATGTTTACACAACATTGTAGAACAATTCTTCTCCACCTTTAGCCTTGAAGACATTTTGGACTTCACTCTCTGGAAGCCCCAGCCAGTATGATGTATCTTGAGTAATCCTGGCAGTATGATGTATCTTGAGTAATCCTGGATAGAATAGAGTCGCATTTAGAGATACTTGGCAAAATAACAGGTTTTCAAATTAATTGGAAAAAATCAGAAATGTTGTTACTTAATTATACAAAAGAGGAAGAAGATTTTATGAAACAGGTTAACATGGGAATAAAGATCAAGAATGCAATAAAATATTTAGGAATAATTATAACTAAGGAATTATATGAAATGGAAGAGGCAAATGTAACAAGATTAAGGAAAGTAACTCGAAAACAATTACGAAAATATGAAAATATAAAACTATCATGGTTTGGAAGGGTAGCGCTAGTTAAAATGAAAATTCTTCCAAAGATAAATTTGATATTTAGAATGGTACCACTACAGATATCAGAGGAGGAATTCAGTAGAATTGAATACGGAATTGGACATGGCTCTCAATAAATGTAAGAATGGCAAAGCAGCTGGCCTGGATGATCTACAGATGGAACAAATCAAGAACTTTGGCCCAAAAGCAAGGCGCTGGCTGCTGGAACTGATGAACAACGGCACTGCATCCTGTCAGATCCCCAAAATCTGGAGGAAAGCAAGAGTCATCGCCATCTTGAAGCCAGGCAAAGACCGTAATGATCCAAAAAGCCACAGACCAATCTCCCTGCTGTGCCACCTCTACAAAGTTCTGGAGAGACTCATTCTGCATAGAATTATGGAAAAAATAGACCCCTTTCTGATTCCACAGCAAGCTGGCTTCAGGAAAGGCAAAAGCTGCACATCGCAAGTGCTGAACCTGACTCCGCACATAGAAGATGGCTTTGAAAGGCAGCAGATCACAGGAGCTGTCTTCATAGACCTGTCAGCGGCTTATGATACTGTGAACCACCGCCTCCTCCTGAGAAAAATGTATAATATCACAAAGGACTACCACCTCACCCGCCTCATAGGAAATCTGCTACAAAACAGGAGCTTTTTTGTTGAGTTTCAGGGCCAGAGAAGCAGATGGCGGAAACAGAAGAACGGCCTGCCTCAGGGGAGCGTGCTCGCTCCATCCATGTTCAACATCTACACAAATGACCAGCCACTGCCAGAAGGGACAGAGAGTTTCATCTATGCTGATGATCATGCCATTACTGCTCAAGCAGGGAGCTTTGAGACGGTAGAACAGAAGCTTTCCAAAGCTCTAGGTGCTCTTACTGCCTATTACAGGGAAAACCAGCTGATCCCCAACCCATCCAAAACACAGACATGTGCCTTTCATCTCAAGAACAGAGAAGCATCCCAAGCTTTGAAGATCACCTGGGAAGGAATCCCACTGGAGCATTGCAGCGCACCCAAATACCTGTGAGTCACTCTGGACTGTGCTCTTACCTACACGAAGCACTCCAAGTCACTGATGACAGTAGAAGACTCAATGAACCAGAGTTCCACCTCAGTCAGATCTTCAGCATCTATCTTCTGAATGTTTAAACAGCATTGTAGAACAATTCTTCTCCACCTTTAGCCTTGAAGACATTTTGGACTTCACTCTCTGGAAGCCCCAGCCAGTATGATGTATCTTGAGTAATCCTGGGAATACACCTGGATGGAAAATATGAAGAAAACAGCACCAAGACAAGCACAGCTACCAACCAAAATAGTGATATGGACTCAGGCCAGGTTGTCCTTGGTTATTTTAGGATGGAACTTCTCACTGGTTCCTCAGAATATCTTAAGTGGAGCATGCCCCACTTTCTCCAACCTCAGTTAGATATGAACACCTTCAATCATGATCAAGTGAGATGAGATTTAAAAAAAAATAGCAAGAGAGTCCAGGTGGAGAAAATAGCTCTGTAGACCGATCTATTTTGTTGGCTATTAAATTAGATTTGCCAACCTGCTGAGCCTTGGATGCTAATGTGCCCGTCAGCATGGCTCCTCCAAGATGAGGAAGGAGCGCAATGTCAAATGTGTGTTTGAAATGTCGGCTGAATCAGGCCAGCAGGATTGACTGCGGTCTCATGAAATATTTAATTCTTTCTCTCCTTATGAAGACAGACGTTATCAGGGATGAATGATTCATGCCACCGGGAGAGAATGGGGAGGGGATGTATATCTGCTTAAAATCCTATGGTCTACCCCCATAAAAGATTGGCTTTTTGATCTACCTGCCCATTACTCATCTCTGGCAACGTGGAATGTCAGTTCATTATCTAACCCTCATTTATCTCTGTTGGCATATTTTCTCTGTCTGGTGCATTTATATCTACCTGGATATCTATCATAATGTGCCTGCCTACTTATGTTTCGCCAAGGCCTAGCATCACTATTCCATCTTAATTGCCGTTTAGGTCACTCTGTCTTTTGTTACAGATGATAACAACGCTCTGGATATCTTTGGGCCTCTGGATATATGTGTATATGTGTATTCTAAATGTCATATGGCTTGGATTTGACATTGGGGGAGGATAATGAAAAGCTCCATATGTGGAGTTAAGCAGTAGTTGTTCTTTGTGGCCCTTGTGTTGACAAAGATGATTGCACAACTCAATGTGCATCTAAATGTGCCACCCAATGTATGTTGAAAAGAAGCAAGGGAGCGGAGGGATGATTTATTTTTGCCACCAATTTGAAAGGAACCAGTATTCAGGAGATTTTACCCCAGTTCCCCATTTTAAAAAGAACTGGCCGATTTGCAATGGAGGTTGCCGATTAGGAACCAAATTTACCATCAAGTTGGAAGGGAGGCTGTTCAATTGCACCTCCTCCTTTATTAAGAAAGTAATAACTTAGTAGTAATTACACTGTATATACTGTAGTGTGACTGGAGAGAAAAATGTAGATTTATTTGGTTGCTTTTCCCTGCGTTTCTGCCGCCACGTGAGGTAAGTTGTAGTATTGTGAGAAATGGCACTTTGGACACAGAATAGACGGAGCTGAGGCAATCTTCAAATAAAAGTTAACAATTTTATTAAGTACACAGTGTGTGGTTGCAAGACATAACTTTTCCTTGTTGCACTTGGAATAATACTTGCAACTTTAACAGTTCATTCTTTCAAGTAACACAGTATCTTTCTGACGTAGAGCACTTGTTTCAGACAAAGTTTCAATACAGGAATGTTTCCCTTATTTGATCCTCCCTAGATCAAATACTAAGTAAACTATTCTTTAGCCTCTCCTTAGACTAAAAGAATACCAGCTATGTTTCACCATTCGGCTGCACCAGCCTGAGAAACTTCCAATAGCTCAACCCAGCTTTTCAAAGCCTCAAAGCTTTGCTTCACAAGTCACTCCACCACCTTTCCTTTCCTTCTCTCCCAATTCCTAACTCCTCACTCCTCTGAATCTAACTCCTGACTCCTCTGAACCTAAACCCGAACTGCTCACTCCTCTAAACCTAAACCCTAACTGATTTTTAACTGTCATTTTTTCAAACTCTCTCCTCTAAGCTCCTCCCACTTCCCTCTCTCCTGCATCGGTCTCCATGGCAATGCACATGGAGGACTCCTCTGATTTAGGCCGCTCCAGCCAATATAAACACAAATACAGTTAAAATCATACAATTTATAATCAACTCCTGTACAGTGTCCATGTGTGGTTTTGATATCAAACACGAATTTAGGGGGCCCTGCCAAGACAGAGGCTGGCCAGACCCGCAAAAGAGGATCTGAACACCTGGCGAGACAGAAAGCACCCAGAAAGATTTTCCCTAAATTTCCCAATAAATCTCACCAAGTTGAAGAAGAAACCACCGAGCTGTTTATTCCATTCCAGCTGGAAAGTAATCTGCAGCAATCTGCCAACAAAATCGACATGCCCACTGGGAAAAAAGATACAATATTTATAGCCTTCAGATTCAAAAGTTCCCATGCCCACCCCCAAGCTGGCTTTGTTATGGTTGGCTGTAACATCATCAAACCAACAGGAAAGCCAATGGCGGCCTGAGCCCTGCTTTGGCCCCTCAGCCAATGAGGGGGAGGGAGGTAGGCAACAGAGAAACAATGAAGAAATGTCTAGTTGTCAGGATTTAGGTGACCAATGCTTGTCAAATGGCTGGGCAATAACCTTTAGGCTCTCAAGCCTAGCCAAGGTTATTGTTTGATTCTTTGGATTAATCTTGGTCTAGGCCCTAGATGCTATGTCCTTTGTTTTTACAGTTCTGAGATATGGAGTCCATTGAAGAAATTAATGTTCGTTTCTGGGCAGTTGGGTTGTCACAATGAAAAAGGCTGTGGTGAAATCCTAATTCCTCACAGACAGGAAGACACCCTTTGTGTTGAGTTATTCAGATATCTATAGGTCTTATCTTTCCAGATGGACTAGCCTTTGCCCTCCAAGATCTGGATAGATATGAACCATTCATTTATTGTCCATGCAATGAATTTCTGGTTGAATCCTTTGTTTAGGGATTTACTGGCTCAGGAAATTGGGAAACACTTCCTGGAGCCATGATTTTGTGATATGAAATCCAGCGTATACAGTATATCTCATTTGCTGTGACATACTGTGTTTTTGTGTCAGTAAAATGATAATACACTTTATTTATATTCTGCCCTTCTCCCCTCGGGGACTCAGAGTGGATTACAGCATTTTCATACATAGGCAAACATTCAATGCCTGTACTTACTTACTTATTTAGGCGATCCCTTGTTGGCCTAGTAGGATAATCTTCCAGGATCGGTGTTCAGGTGGGTCCGTAGGTGACTGTGGAGCCCTATTCTTGATCTGCATCTTCTCCCGCAGTGAGGGCATCAGTTTCCAGGTGGAAGGCGGTCTCGGTCGGGGTTGGCTTGTCGTGCCTTCCTCTTGGCATGATTCTCTCTTTCACCCTTGTGACAAAAGTTCCAGTGAATCATTTGGATCACAGAGTTGTGCCTCTGTTTGTAGTCCGTTTGTGCAATTTTCTTGCAGCAAACTTACTTAGGCGATCCCTCGATGTCTGAGTAGGATCGTCTTCCATGTTCGGTGTCCTGGTGCTAGATCCGTAGGTGACTGTGGAGCCCTATTCTTGATCTGCATCTTTTCCCACAATGAGGGCATCGGTTTCCAGGTGGAAGGCGGTCCCGGGCAGGGTTGGCTTGACGCACCTTCCTCTTGGCACATTTCTCTCTTTCACCCTCCATTCATGCCTCTTCAAATTCGGGCACACTGCTGGTCACAGCTGACCTCTAACTGGAGCGCTCAAGGGCCAGGGCTTCCCAGTTCTCAGTGTCTATGCCTTTACAATCATATACAAATGAGACACACAAACACAAACAAAGGCAGTATTGGGGTTCAGCCTGTGTGTGAACCTGAACCTGATTCTCTGATTGTATTTCCTGATGCCAATGTATATGTCAATGTGAATTCTGAGGCCAATTTAGATGATGATGGTTTGAGTAGTGAAAATCCTACAGCCTTGGAAAGTGAAAGTCAGAATTCCCATGAGAACATGCATTCCGAGCTGAGCGGAGAAGTTTCACTCCCTTTTCCCCCCAGTCTTAGTTCTTCAGAGAATCTGACACCTGGTCTCCTTAATGAGGATAAGCGGGGGCAGATTTGGCAGAGCCAGGGTGAAGCACAAAGTTTATGTAGGTCAGCCAGATTGAAAGAAATGCAAACAAAATCTTCAGGGTCCAGTTTCCTCCTCTGGGTTGCAACAGGCAGAGGCTTCCCCTTTTCATTTCCAGCTTCTAGAGGCAGTGCTTCATCTCTGGCTCTGGGGAGGTGCTGTCCTCCATTTTTGAAGCTGAGGAGCCCACATTGTCATCTCCTATAGTCCTCTGAGGCTTGGTTGCATCCTCTTCTTGGTCTCATACGACACTCAATGAAGCAAAAGCCCAAGAACTGTTTCAACCCTGGAGATAGAAGTGAGCCTAGATTTTCAGCCTGGTTTGTGGGGCCCCTGAGCATCCTGTGAAATGATGAGAACCATTCACTGATGCTTCCCTGGTGTCACATTTGAAGTCCTTGCCTTGAGCTGGCAGCCACTGCCTCCCTTTTCGTCATCTCTGGAGCATCCTGCTTCCCCAGCTGCCTGTTGAGTTAATGAGGTGCCTGGCACAGGTGTGCATGCAATAAAGGGACACATGGCAACCTAGAGATGTTCAGGTCTCCCTGGAGTGCCTTCTCCGCGCAAAACCATCCACGTTTGCTTCTCTGACATCTGATCCCATTCCCTGACTGGCTGGCGCCCTTAACAGTGAGAAACATCTTTGTAAATCCATCCCATTTGCCTTGGTTGGGCTTGTTTTAATTCGGGTTTGTTATGATCTTTTCTAGAATCCTGTCATTTCACAAATCCTTGGACTCTCTCTAGCATACATTTGAGTAGCCCGTCAATAAGCAATGCCATTTTACTACACCAGTGTTTCTCAACCTTCCTAATGCCGCGACCCCTCAATACAGTTCCTCATGTTGTGGTGACCCCCAACCATAACATTATTTTCATTACTACTTCATAACTGTCCTTTTGCTACTGTTATGAATCGTAATGTCAATATCTGATATGGTAGAGCTCAGAATTCTCTTTGATTGTAGGTTAACTATAAATTTATTTATTTACTAGCCATCCCCTGGCATGCATTGCTGTGGCCCAGTCTGGTTATCTGGAAAATAAAGCAATTAGAAAGTGTTGGTTTCTAATATATATAATGTCTTTATGCTTGTGGGTAAACAGTATTTCTTGCTGTTACTTTGTCAGTGTTAATGTGATGATTGTCTGGTTGGCCTACTCTGGAACATGCAACATATAATTGTCCTTCTGTAGGGGTCCCTTTCAAATCTATGATACTATATCTCTCTGCGTGTGTGAATCATATATATCTATCTATTAGGCTTGGGCGGTTTCATTCGTTAATTTCGTAATTCGTTATTAATTCGTATTTAAATTAGTTACGATCCAATATTGAGCCATCAGGACTACTGTGACGAGTCGGAACAATTTTTCCAATTTATTTCGTATTGTTTCGTAATTGTTTCGTAATTGTTTCATAATTATTTCCGTATGTCTGGTGCAAGTTTTATAGTTGTTGTTTGTTTTATCAGTGATAAAAAATAAATTATCACACCAACAGTCAACAACAGAGGGAGAGGGAAGCTTCAGAAGTTCCCCCTGTCCCATTTGGAGGGTTTTTTAGCATATTGCGCAATCGCGTCCACCATTAACGAATCGATTCGTAATTGTTTCGTAATTTTACGAAATTTCGTATATTTCGAACTTTTTTAAAGGAAAATTTTGGAATTCTTTTAAAAAACGAACCGCAAGACCCCCCTAAAAACGAAACGAGTTTAGAACCAAATTTTTCTGTGGTTACCCAAGCCTACAATCTATATATATGGTTGGGAGGGCTTTGATTACAGTTTTCTTGCTCTTGTGAAGGGAGTTGGACTGGATGGCCTTAAGTATTTTCTGTTGGTAATGGGGGTAATTCTGTCATTGGTGGGGTTCAGTATTTTCTTTGATTGTAGGCGAACTATAAATCCCAGTAACTACAACCCCCAAATGTCAAGGTCTATTTTCCCCAAACTCCATCTGTGTTCATATTTGGGCATATGGAATATTCATGCCATGTTTGGTCCAGATCCATCATTGTTTGGGTCCACAGTGCTCTCTGGATGTAGGTGAACGACAACTCCCAAACTCAAGGTCAATGCTCACCAAACCCTTCTTGTGCTGTCTGTTGGTCATGGGAATCCTGTTATGCCACGTTTGGTTCAATTCCATCGTTGGTGGAGTTCAGAATGCTCTTTGATTGTAGGTGAACTATAAATCCCAGCAACTACAGTTCCCAAATGACAAAATCATTTTTTTTAGTGAAGGTCATACATTGGGTTGTTACTCACTACCTCTGAGGATGCTTGCCATAGATGCAGGCGAAACGTCAGGAGAAAATGCCTCTAGAACATGGCCATATAACCCGGAAAAACCTACAACAACCCAGTGATTTCGGCCATGAAAGCTTTCGACAATAAACCATAAAGCAGTGGTTCTCAACCTTCCTAATGGCGTGACCCCTTAATACAATCCCTCATGATGTGGTGACCCCCAACCATAATATTGTTTTCGTTGCTACTTCATAACAGTCATTTGGCTACTGTTATAAATCATAATGTAAATAATATATATCTGATATGCAGGATGCATTTTCATTCACTGGACCAAACTGGGCACTAATACCCAATAAACCCAAATGTGAATGCTAGTGGGGTTGGGGGAGGATTGATTTTGTAATTTGGGAGTTGTAGTTGCTGGGATTTATAGTTCACTTATAATCAAATAACATTCTGAACTCCACCAGCGATGGATTTGAACCAAACTTGGCTCCTATGACCAATGGAAAACACTGGAAGGGTTTGATGGGCATTGACCTTGAGTTTGGGAGTTGTAGTTCATCTACATCCAGAGAGCACTATGGACTCAAACAATGATAGATCTGGACCAAACCTGGCATGAATACTCAATATGCCCAAATATGAACACTGGTGGAATTTGGTGAAAATAGACTTTGCCATTTGGGAGTTGTAGTTGCTGGGATTTATAGCTTACCTATAACCAGAGAATTATGAACTGCACCAATGATAGAATTGGGTGAAACTTCCCACACAGAACCCCCATGACCAACAGAAAATGTTGTGTTTTCTGATGGTCTTTGGCGACCCCTCCAAAAACCCCTCGCGACCCCTCCAGGGGTCCCGACCCCCAGGTTGAGAACCACTGCTCTAGAACATGGCCATATAACCTAGAAAAACTTACAACAACCCAGTGATTCCAGCCATGAAAGCCTTCGACAATAACCTATAAAGACTTCTGGCTGTGTACAGTTTGGTGTCTTCAACAAGGTGTTTCTACTCTGAGGTGCAATAGTACCAACCAGTCCCTTCAAGGCATGGAGGGAAAACCAACTGATCCCTAATCCATCTAAAACACAGAAATGCGCCTTTCACCTTAAGAACAGACAAGCATCCTGAGCTCTGAGGATTACCTGGGAAGGATCCCACTGGAGCATTGCAACACACCCATATACCTGGGAGTCACTCTGGACCGTGCTCTGACCTACAAGAAGCACTGCCTGAACATCAAGCAAAAAGTGGGTGCTAGAAACAACATCATACGAAAGCTGACTGGCACAACCTGGGGATCACAACCAGACACAGTGAAGACATCTGCCCTTGCACTATGCTACTCTGCTGCTGAGTATGCATGCCCAGTGTGGAACACATCTCACCACACTAAAACAGTAGATGTGGCTCTTAATGAGACATGCCACATTATCACGGGGTGTCTGCGACCCACACCACTGGAGAAATGACACTGCTTAGCCGGTATTGCACCACCTGACATCCGCCGGGAAGTAGCAGCCAACAGTGAAAGGACCAAGGCAGAGACATCTCCAGCTCATCCCCTGTTTGGGTATCAGCCAGCACGTCAATGACTTAAATCAAGACATAGTTTTCTTAGATCTACAGAGACACTCGCTGGAACACCCCAGCAAGCGAGAGTCCAAAAGTGGCAGGCCCAAACCCAGCACCTCAATTCATGGGTGATACCAGATGAGACACTCCCCCCTGGGCACACAGAAGTCTGGGCGACTTGGAAGGTGCTGAACAGACTGCGCTCTCGCACCACGAGATGCAGAGCCAACCTCATGAAATGGGGCTACAAAGTGGAATCCTTGACATGCGAGTGTGGAGAAGAGCAAACCACTGACCACCTGCTGCAATGCACCCTGAGCCCTGCTACATGCACCATGGAGGACCTCCTTGCAGCAACCCCAGAGGCACTCCAAGTGGCCAGATACTGGCCAAAGGACATTTAACCAAATACCAAGTTTGCAAAATCTGTGTGTTTCTTTTTCTTTTTCTTTTTAATCTGTGTGTTTGTTTTGCTCTGTTAGAATTGTAATACAATGGTTGCTGATGACACCATAAATAAATAAAATAAATGGAGGTTCTGTGTTGGAAGTTTGGCCCAATTCTATCACTGGTGGAGTTCAGAATGCTCTTTGATGGTAGGTGAACTATAAATCGTAACAACTAGGGCTGGGCAACCACGGAAAAATTTGTTTCTAAAATCGATTCGTGTTTTGGGGGTTTTTGCGTTTCGATTTTTAAAAGAATTCCGAAATTTGTCTTTTAAAAAGTTCGATATTTACGAAATTTCGTAAATTACAAAACAATACAAAACAATTACGAAACAATTACGAATCGATTCGTTAATGGCGGACGCGACCACGCAATACGCTAAAAAACCTCCATATGGGACAAGGGGAACTTCTGAAGCTTCCCTCTCCCTCTGTTGTTGACTGTTGGTGTGATATTATAATTTTTTTTCACTGATTAAACAAACAACAACTATACAACTTGCCCCAGACATGCGGAAACAATAACGAAACAATTTCAAAACGATAACAAAACCAATACAAAACTAATTCGAAACAATTACGAAACGAATTAAAAAATTCGTTTCGTTTTTTAGTTGCTCCTGAATGGTTCGTTATCGCTTCGTTATAAAAAAAATAACGAATTTTTAACGAATTACGAAATTACGAAACGAAACCGCCCAGCCCTAGTAGCAACTACAACTCCCAAATGACAAAATCAATTCCCCCCACAACCCCACCAGTATTCAAATTTGGGCATATTGAGTATTTGTGCCAAATTTGGTCCAGTGAACGAAAATCCATCCTGCATATCAGGTATTTACATTACGATTCATAACAGTAGCAAAATTACAATTCTGAATTAGCAACAAAAATAATGTTATGGTTGGGGGTCAGCACAACATCAGGGACTGTATTAAGAGGTTGCGGTATTAGGAAGGTTAAGAAACACTGTTGTATAGGAAAGGTGTATAATAATTGATTGGCTGCTGAGACCAATAATAACGGTGTAACCTTTCGTTGGCCTCGAATCAAATGTGTCTCATTTCTTAAGTTTGGACATAAATGTAACTGAAAGGCTTAGAAATGTTTGTGTAGGTTTATGCTCAATAATACTTCATAGTAATAATTGCTATTATTATCCTCCAGAAAGAACTCAATTAGAATCTGTCAAGAGGCATTTTACTGAGCGATTATTGCCACAACGATCCTTTACCATAAATAATGGAAATTAGAAAATGTAACCACAACAGAAGAATGGGAAATAGACAAAGATGCCGCTAGACCTAAATTGCACCTTTTGTGTGGGAGAGATTGAAAAAAGACAAAAAGAAGCAGTCTGAAATGGAAATAAATAAAAAAGGACCAAGAGAATTCTTTTTTCAAAATAGAACAGGTTTACTTGCTTGATGAAGAACTGGCAATTCAGATTGACTCAGGGTGCATCTACAATGTAGCATTAATGCAGTTCGATAGCACTTTGACTGAAATTGAATAATGGGAGTTGTAGTTTTACAAGACCCTCCTTTAGTGGTAATGTAAATCATAAATATCTCTAAATGTAGACCATTGATATTGAATCATAGGATATTGAATCATAGAATCAAAGCCGTTCAGCAGTGGAACTCTCTGCCCCGGAGTGTGGTGGAGGCTCCTTCTTTGGAAGCTTTTAAACAGAGGCTGGATGGCCATCTGTCAGGAGTGATTTGAATGCAATATTCCTGCTTCTTGGCAGGGGGTTGGACTGGATGGCCCATGAGGTCTCTTCCAACTCTTTGATTCTATGATTCTATGATTCTATGAAGAGACCTCATGGGCCATCCAGTCCAACCCCATTCTGCCAAGAAGCAGGAATATTGCATTCAAATCACCCCTGACAGATGGCCATCCAGCCTCTGTTTCAAAGCTTCTAAAGAAGGAACCTCCACCACACTCCGGGGCAGAGAGTTCCACTGCTGAACGGTTCTCACAGTCAGGAAGTTCTTCCTCATGTTCAGATGGAATCTCCTCTCTTGTAGTTTGAAGCCATTGTTCCGCGTCCTAGTCTCCAGGGAAGCAGAAAACAAGCTTGCTCCCTCCTCCCTGTGGCTTCCTCTCACATTTTTATACATGGCTATCATATCTCCTCTCAGCCTTCTCTTCTTCAGGCTAAACACGCCCAGCTCCTTAAGCCACTCCTCATAGGGCTTGTTCTCCAGACCCTTGATCATTTTAGTCGCCCTCCTCTGGACACATTCCAGCTTGTCAATATCTCTCTTGAATTGTGGTGCCCAGAATTGGACACAATATTCCAGGTGTGGTCTAATCAAAGTGGAATAGAGGGGTAGCATTACTTTCTTAGATCTAGACACTATGCTCCTGTTGACGCAGGCCAAAATCCCATTGGCTTTTTTTGCCACCACATCACATTGTTGGCTCATGTTTAACTTGTTGTCCACAAGGACTCCAAGATCTTTTTCACACGTACTGCTCTCGAGCCAGGCATTGTCCCCCATTCTGTATCTTTGCATTTCGTTTTTCCTGCCAAAGTGGAGTATCTTGCATTTGTCACTGTTGAACTTCATTTTGTTAGTTTTGGCCATTCATCTCTCTAATCTGTCAAAATCGTTTTGAATCCTGCTCCTGTCCTCTGGAGTCTTGGCTCTCCCTCCCAATTTGGTGTCATCTGCAAACTTGATGATCATGCCTTCTAACCCTTCATCTGAGTTTTCCCAAATAAATCTCACCAAAATTGAAGAAAATGTCACCGAGTTGTTTATTTCATTCCAGCTGGAGCAGATGTCAAACTGCAATCATTTGCCAAAGTTGACATGTTTTGCAAAGGGAAACATTACAGTTTTTACAGGAAATACAGAGCTGTCAAATTCAAATTTCCTGCTCCCGCCCCCCTTGCCGGCTTCATGCTGATTGGTTGGAATCAGCAGCTGGCTTAGTCGCACCTCAGCCAATCAGCGAGCCAGCGTCGCTTTGGCCTCTCAGCCAATGGGAAGGAAGGAGGCGGTCCAGGTGGGAAACAATGAACTGGAAGGAAAAGATGAATGGATTAAATATCTTGCGTTGGCGATAGCTTTTTTAAGCCTTCGAGCCAGCTCCACTATTGCTCTGGGTTGCTGGAAATTGATTAGGAAGTCAGTTCCTTTGTTATCCTTGGGTCTGTTGATGATATCTTGGGTCAGTTTCGGCCAGAGGATTTGACACAATAGAAGGAGATGGAGGTGACAGAACACCTTTTGTGAAAGATAATTAAAATGTCCTTAGAGTCCGTTCTTCAGATGGGCAAGCCTTTGGCTTCTCCGAGGTCTGAGGAAGTAGAGTCATTTGTTTATCAGTCATGCAAAATGTCCTTAGTGAGTCCTTTTGTTTAGGGATTTAGCTGGCCCAGAATGTGAGAAAAGATTTCCTGGAGCCCTGAGGTGCTGGGTTCACGAAGAGGTGACATTTCATATTTCATATAGGGATATGGGGCAGGGGGAACATACAAGGAGTTCATAAGGGTAAAATCATGCAAACTGCAAAGGGAATCATGCTAGCCCTCCTTCCCTCCAGAGTCAATTTAAGGTTCATATAGATCAGTATTTATTTATTTATTTATTGTGTCAGGAGCAGACTAAACATTTGTATCACATTTTTAACAAACAAACAAACAAAACACAAACTTTGCAAGCTTGCTAGTTGATTAAATGTCCTTTGACCAGTAGCTGGCCACTTGGAGTGCCTCCATTGTGCGTGTAGCAGGGCTCAGGTTGCATTGCAGCAGGTGGTCTGTGGTTTGCTCTACTCCATACTCGCATGTCGTGGATTCCACTTTGTGGCCCCATTTCTTAAGGTTGGCTCTGCATCTCGTGGTGCCAGAGCGCAGTGTTCAGCGCCTTCCAAGTCGCCCAGTTTTCTGTGTGTCCAGGGGGGAGTCTCTCATTTGGTATCAGCCATTGATTGAGGTTCTGGGTTTGAGCCTGCCACTTTTGGACTCTCACTTGCTGAGGTGTTCCAGCGAGTGTCTCTGTAGATCTTAGAAAACTATTTATTGATTTAAGTCATTGATGTGCTGGCTGATACCCAAACAAGGGTTGAGCTGGAGATGTCACTGCCTTGGTCCTTTCACTATTGGTTGCTACTTCTTGACGGATGACAGGTGGTGCAATACTGGCTAAGCAGTGTAATCTCTCCAGTGGTGTAGGGCGCAGACACCCCGTGATGATGCAGCATGTCTCATTCAGAGCCACATCTACTGTTTTAGAGTAGTGAGATGTTTTCCACACTGGGCATGCATACTCAACAGCAGAGTAGCATAGCACAAGGACAGATGTCTTCACTGTGTCTGGTTGTGATCCTCAGGTTGTTCCAGTCAGTTTTCGTATGGTATTGTTTCTAGCGCCCACCTTTTGCTTGGGGGGGTGGGGGTTACCTTCGATATCAGATATGAATTTTTCGCATGAATGAATATTGTTTATGTTGGAAATTGCAACATTCACAAGTTTCCACTAGTTGTTATGTATATAATTGCTTACTGTATTGTATATGTGTGTATTGGTTTGCTATACAATTCTTTTTCCCCAAAGAGAACACGTTAAAAAATTTGAAGCATTGCACACACAAAAAAGTTTGCAGCTGGGACTCTCTCTTTGAAGTCAGGTCCGTTGGAATGTTAATGGCAAAGGTTCTAATCCCTTATCATGTCAGGGAATGGAAAGTTATTTAGAATCCAATTTTATTTATTTATTTATTTATTTATTTATTTATTTATTTATTTGCTACATTTATATACCACCCCTCTCAGTCCAGGGCGACTCGGAGTGATTAAGAATAGGCAACAATTTGATGCCGGTGCAGTTACAATGAATTAAAACTATCATAAATACTTTAAACTTCCGTACAGTGGCCCTTATTTCTCATGCCAGTAAGGTAATGCTCAAGATCCTGCAAGGAAGACTCCAGCAATACATGGAGAGAGAGTTGCCAGATGTGCAAGCTGGGTTTAGAAAAGGCAGAGGAACCAGAGACCAGATTGCCAATATCCTCTGGATAATGGAGAAAGGCCGGGAGTTCCAGAAAAACATCTACTTCTGCTTCATTGACTACTCTAAAGCCTTTGACTGTGTGGATCATAATAAATGGTGGCAAGTTCTTGGTGGGATGGGCATCCCAAGCCACCTTGTCTCTCTCCTGAGGAATCTGTACAAGGACCAAGTAGCAACAGTCAGAACCAGAACAGACTGGTTCAAGATTTGGAAAGGCGTCCGGCAAGGCTGCATCCTCTCACCCAACCTTTTTAACTTGTATGCAGAACACATCATGCGATGTGCGGGGCTGGATGAATGCAAAGCTGGGGTGAAAATTGCTGGAAGAAACATTAACAACCTCAGATATGCAGATGACACCACTCTGATGGCCGAAAGCGAGGAGGAGCTGAGGAGCCTTCTAATCAAGGTGAAAGAAGAAAGCGCAAAAACCGGGTTGCAGCTAAACATAAAAAAAAAAACCCAAGATTATGGCAACAAGAATGACTGACAACTGGAAAATAGAGGGAGAAATTGTGGAGGCCGTGACAGACTTTGTATTTCTAGGTGCAAAGATGACTGCAGATGCAAACTGTGGCCAGGAAATCAGGAGACGCTTCCTTCCTGGGAGGAGAGCAATGTCCAATCTCGATAAAATAGTAAAGAGTAGAGATATCACACTGGCAACAAAGATCCATTGCCTAGTCAAAGCCATGGTATTCCCTGTAGTAACCTACGGATGTGAGAGCTGGACCTTCGGGAAGGCTGAGCGAAGGAAGATCGATGCTTTTGAGCTGTGGTGCTGGAGGAAAGTTCTGAGAGTGCCTTGGACTGCGAGAAGATCCAACCAGTCCATCCTCCAGGAAATAAAGCCCGACTGCTCACTGGAGGGAAGGATACTAGAGACAAAGCTGAAGTACTTTGGCCACATCATGAGGAGACAGCAAAGCCTAGAGAAGACAATGATGCTGGGGAAAGTGGAAGGCAAAAGGAAGAGGGGCCGACCAAGGGCAAGATGGATGGATGGCATCCTTGAAGTGACTGGACTGACCTTGAAGGAGCTGGTTGTGGTGACGGCCGACAGGGAGCTCTGGCGTGGGCTGGTCCATGAGGTCACGAAGAGTCGGAGACGACTGAACGAATGAACAACAACAAATGCTTTAAAATACTAACAGCAATATAAAACATAAAAATTTTACACAGCATTTAAAAACAATGTCAAAGCATCTCCATCTCAAATCATTGTCCAGTTGCATCGCCAGTTCTCCATAATATCGTATATCTATGCCATATGCCGCTGGGCTTGAAATGAAGTGCTTTTAAAACAGGATGTGCAACTTGAGCCCAATGGGAAGCCAGGGGCCCCGAAGAGAAGCTCTTAGAGAATTTCCCCCCATAAACAGTCTTTAGAGGGCTTGAGCTTAAATACAACAAAGTCTTTATTGATGAACAATCAAACAGGAACTTCTTTGTCTTCAAAGGTTAAACAAATGCTTCCAGGCTTTAAGCAACTGGTGGCTTCTAACTGTTTCTTTGCTTTACTTGAAAGGAAAATCCCTTTCTAGCTCCTCCCAGGCTAACTGTGAACCTAAACCTAACTGATGTGGATCCACTACCGGGCTGAACTGCGTCTCAAAACCGAGTGGACCTACCAGTAGGTCTGTAGTCACTTAGCTGGAGTTCTTGATGTTTAAAGCTGCTATTCCTTCCAAAATTCCTCAGAGATGTAAGGCTGTTTCCCTGGAACCTTTGGGAATCTTTAGATGCTCTTAGGACTGTTCTCCCCTGGGAAGTCTTAAAGGTTGAAGCCTTTGTACAGAAGAAAGTCTATACACGTCCTGTACATTGACTTTCCTTGCTGAGACTGACTGAAAATGGCTCCCTTCCCTTCTCAATTGTCCTGAACAGGGGGCAGAACCAAACTTAACGATGATGGACAGGGGGCCTGCCCTATAACTGCAAACTTTAACAGGAAGCCACCCTTCTGCAGAGTCCCTGAAACTTAGGACTGCAAATAAATATTCAATGCAAAGCAAACAAAATTGGAGCTCCTGGTACAGCTGTACCAAGCACCATATTTGGGAATACCTGTTCGAAAAGCCAGGTTTTTACCATTCTTCGAAAGGACAGGAAGGAAGGGGCTGATCTTATCTCTCTAGGCAGGACGTTCCACAGTCGAGGGGCCACTGCTGAGAAGGTACTGTCTCTCGTCCCCACCAAACACATCTGTGAGTTATATATTTTATATTTATATTATATTTATTTATTTGTCATGTCAGAGCAACCAGTCCATTATATTACATTTCTAACAGAACAAAGCAAACAAACAGAAAAGTACAAAACTTGTGAGTTTGGTAGTTGGTTAAATGTCCTTTGACCAGTATCTGGCCACTTGGAGTGCTTCAGGTGTTGCCGCAAGAAGGTCCTTCATTGTGCATGTGACGGGGCTCAGGTTGCATTGCAGCAGGTGGTCAGTGGTTTGCTCTTCTCCGCACTCGCATGTCGAGGATTCAACTTTGTAGCCCCATTTCTGAAGGTTGGCTCTGCATCTCGTGGTGCCAGAGCGCAGTCTGTTCAGTGCCTTCCAAGTCGCCCAGTCCTCTGTGTGCCCAGGAAGGAGTCTCTCATTTGGTATCAGCCATTGGTTGAGATGCTGGGTTTGAGCCTGCCACTTTTGGACTCTCGCTTGCTGAGGTGTTCCAGGAAGTGTCTCTGTAGATCTTAGAAAACTATGTCTAGATTTAAGTCGTTGATGTGCTGGCTGATACCCAAACAACGGATGAGCTGGAGATATCTCTGCCTTGGCCCTTTCACTATTGGCTGCTACTTCCTGGCGGATGTCAGGTGGTGCAATACCGGCTAAGCAGTGTAATTTCTCCAGTGGTGTAGGGCGCAGGCACCCTGTGATAATGCGGCATGTCTCATTAAGAGCCACATCCACTGTTTTAGTGTGGTGAGATGTGTTGGGCATGCATACTCAGCAGCAGAGTAGCACAGCGCAAGGGCAGATTTATATTATATATTTTCAGGGGATTTTATTAGCGAAGTCAAAGCTGTTGGGTGAGGATGTCAATTCAAATTTGGGTTGTTGAGCAAGCTTTGGTTCGCCAGAAAGTCTCCCTCCCTTTTTTCTGTTGTAAAGGACGAGTTTTGGTAAACTGTGAGGAATCGACAGCATTCCTGGTGAGCGCTTCCAAAGAGCAACCCTTCCCCAAAGTTGGAAGCATATCACAGTTGTCATAGGAGGGCGAAGGACTGAGTGATCCAATTATAGAAGCAAATTGATCCAGGTTTTCTTGGAGAAACTTGAAAGCCTCCAATCGCTGTCATTTAATTTCTTCTTCGGCGGCTGCTTCTCCTCCACAATCTGTCCAAGTTAGCAGCTGCCAAGATTGTGGGTGTTGCGCTGCCTCCAGAAATAAAAACTGGGCCTCGTCCATATATCCTCCGCTGCAAACCGGGGAACGGGGAACGTGGGGGGAGAAGCAGAGACATTCGTCACAATCGAGAACGCTCGCTCCCTCCGCTCAAGCCATCTGCTTGAGGAACGCTGCAAGCTTAGGCGGGCCTGCTCAAGACGCAAATGCCACCAAACTCCACGGAACTTGTGCCCAAAGTAGAGCAGAATGGAAACTTAGCCATGGAAATATGAAGAGAGCTATCTGAAGCAGTGTTTCTTAACCTAGGGGGTCAAGACCCCTGAACTGTTGGAGGGGTCACCAAAGACCATCAGAAAACACAGTATTTTCTGCTCATCATGAAGGTTCTGTGTGGGAAGTTTGGCCCAATTCTATTATTGGTGAGGTTCAGAATGCTTTTTGTGTGTAGGTAAACTATAAATCCCAGCAACTACAACTCCCAAATACCAAAGTCTGTTTTCCTCAAACTCTTGTTGTTGTTCATTAGTTCAGTCGTCTCCGACTCTTCGTGACCTCATGGACCAGCCCACGGCAGAGCTCCCTGTTGGCCATCACTACCTCCAGCTCCTTCAAGGTCAGTCCAGTTACTTCAAGGATGCCATCCATCCATCTTGCCCTTGGTCGGCCCCTCTTCCTTTTGCCTTCCACTTTCCCCAGCATCATTGTCTTCTCTAGGCTTTGCTGTCTCCTCATGATGTGGCCAAAGGACTTCCACTTTGTCTCTAGTATCCTTCCCTCCAGTGAGCAGCCGGGCTTTATTTCCTGGAGGATGGACTGGTTGGATCTTCTCGCAGTCCAAGGCACTCTCAGAACTTTCCTCCAACACCACAGCTCAAAAGCATCGATCTTCCTTCGCTCAGCCTTCCCTAAGGTCCAGCTCTCACATCCGTAGGTTACTACAGGGAATACCATGGCTTTGACTAGGCGGATCTTTGTTGCCAGTCTGATGTCTCTGTGTTGTTCATTCGTTCAGTCGTCTCCGACTCTTCGTGACCTCATGGACCAGCCTACGCCAGAGCTCCCTGTCGGCCGTTACCACCCCCAGCTCCCTCAAGGTCAGTCCAGTCACTTCAAGGATGCCATCCATCCATCTTGCCCTTGGTCGGCCCCTCTTCCTTTTGCCTTCCACTTTCCCCAGCATCATTGTCTTCTCTAGGCTTTGCTGTCTCCTCATGATGTGGCCAAAGGACTTCAACTTTGTCTCTAGTCTCCTTCCCTCCAGTGAGCAGCCGGGCTTTATTTCCTGGAGGATGGACTGGTTGGATCTTCTCGCAGTCCAAGGCACTCTCAGCACTTTCCTCCAGCACCACAGCTCAAAAGCATCGATCTTCCTTCGCTCAGCCTTCCCTAAGGTCCAGCTCTCACATCCGTAGGTTACTACAGGGAATACCATGGCTTTGACTAGGCGGATCTTTGTTGCCAGTCTGATGTCTCTACTCTTTACTATTTTATCGAGACTGGACGTTGCTCTCCTCCCAAGAAGGAAGCGTCTTCTGATTTCCTGGCCACAGTCTCCATCTGCCGTAATCTTTGCGCCTAGAAATACAAAGTCTGTCACGGCCTCCACATTTTCTCCCTCTATTTCCCAGTTGTCAATCATTCTTGTTGCCATAATCTTGTTTTTTTTGACGTTTAGCTGCAACCCGGCTTTTGCGCTTTCTTCTTTCACCTTGATTAGAAGGCTCCTCAGCTCCTCCTCGCTTTCGGCCATCAGAGTGGTGTCATCTGCATATCTCAGGTTGTTAATGTTTCTTCCAGCAATTTTCACCCCAGCTTTGCATTCATCCAGCCCCGCACATCCTTGCATGATGTGTTCTGCATACAAGTTAAAGAGGTTGGGTGAGAGGATGCAGCCTTGCTGTACGCCTTTCCCAATCTTGAACCAGTCTGTTGTTCCGTGGTCAGTTCTGACTGTTGCTACTTGGTCCTTGTACAGATTCCTCAGGAGAGAGGGAAGGTGGCTTGGGATGCCCATCCCACCAAGAACTTGCCACAATATATTATGATCCACACAGTCAAAGGCTTTAGAATAGTCAATGAAGCAGAAGTAGATGTTTTTCTGAAACTCCCTGCCTTTCTCCATTATCCAGCATCCGGATATTGGCAATCTGGTCTCTCGTTCCTCTGCCTTTTCTAAACCCAGCTTGAACATCTGGCAACTCTCGCTCCATGTCTTGCTGGAGTCTTCCTTGCAGGATCTTGAGCATTACCTTACTGGCATGAGAAATAAGGGCCACTGTACGGAAGTTGGAGCAGTCTTTCGCATTTCCCTTTTATGATATGGGGATATAAGTTGATTTTTTCCAGTCTGATGGCCATTCTTGTGTTTTCCATATTTGCTGGCATATGGCATGCATCACCTTGACAGCATCATCTTTCAAGATTTTAAACAGTTCAGCTGGAATTCCGTCATCTCCTGCTGCCTTGTTGTTAGCAATGCTTCTTAAGGCCCATTCAACCTCACTCCTCAGGATGTCTGGTTCTAATTCATTCACCACAACTTCAAACTATCCTCGATATTATTATCCTTCCTATACAGATTTTCTGTATAGTCTTGCCACCTTCTCTTGATCTCTTCAGCTTCTGTTAGGTCCCTGCCATCTTTGTTTCTTATCACACCAATTTTTGCCTGAAATTTAGCTCCAATGTTTCTAATTTTCTGGAAGAGGTCTCTTGTCCTTCCTATTCTGTTGTCTTCTTCCACTTCCATGCATTGCTTATTTAAAAATAGTTCCTTATCTCTTCTGGCTAACCTCTGGAATTGCGCATTTAACTGGGCATATCTCCCCTTATCACTGTTTCCTTTTGCTTTCAGCTGTAGAGAAGCCCATTGGTCGAGAGTCCCAATTCTGACCAATCACAGAAAGGGGGCTTTGCTGAGCAGTTGGCTTGTAAACAGACAAAAGGCATTGAGTGGTGGTGAAAGTGTTTGCCTTTATCTAACAGGAAAAATAATAAAAATGATAGAGGGCACTTGGCCCTACCCAGGAAAGTTTATTGTGTGCAGGATGGTCATGACAGAGCCCCACCAAGGGGGCCAACCCAAGGCATTCGCCTTTGATCATGGCAATTCAAAGCAGAACATATTGGCACAATCATGTAAATAGCAGAGGAGAGGGGCATAGAAGAAGACAATCAGGTTCCTTCTGTGGCTAGAGGTCCTACACACAAAGGCTCATTGTGAAGAGTAGCAACTTCCCCTGAGGCAGGCAGGAAAAAGGCAATGGGCCATATTCCTGTCTGCTGGGCTATTGTGTTACATATGTCCCCAGATAATGTCCATAATATAGGTGAGGCCAGGAATCCCCTGCTTGGAGTCTCTTCTTGCAGGCTGTATGATCATCTGGGAAGCAGGACTTTCCCATCCAGGTAAAGGAACAGCAAATCTCAGAAGCACAAAATATATTATTAACAAAACAGAGGAACACATAGAAAAGGCAGGGAATTTTTAAGGCATTTTTCATGCACATGAGAGACACAGTTTACAGACATACAGATATCCAAGACAGGCTCCCTTGTATGCAGATCAAGGCATGAGGAAGGGAAAAAACATAGAAATAATACAATTCCATACAGGGGAAAGAGAAGCATGCAGAATGGGTTTTTAGGGGGACTTTGGAACAAAAAGGCAGGAAGGTTACACATCGCAAGGATGGGAATGGATAAGGAAAACAACTTTAGAAAATATGATTATTCAGCAGGTAAAGATTTATTTTTAACAGCTGTCCTGGGAAACATAGTTTCTCAGGCTTGGAAAATGTAGTCTTCAGAATCCCTGGGTTGAGTTAGGTCCCAAAAGAAGCCAGAGAGTGTGCACTGAGACAGGGAGGGTGGCAGGAGAGAAATATAATGAGCAGAGGGAGCTTAAACTATCAGAGGCTTTCTAATGGGGGAACCAGCTATCTGGAAGGAGAAGAAATTATGAAAGATACATGATGGCTGGGAAAGGAACATTACAGCAAGGAAAGGGCAAGAGAAGCACAGAGTTTAGGGTAACCAATTTATTAAGGCAGGGGTCTTCAAACTTTTTAAACACAAGGCCAGGTCACAGTCCCTCAAACTGTTGGAGAGCCGGATTATAATTTGAAAAAAAAATGAATGAATTCCTATGCAAACTGCACATATCTTATTTGTAGTGCAAAAACACTTTAAAACAATACAATAATTAAAATGAATAACAAATACTCAAGGCGCAATTGCAAACCATGCCAACAAAGAGAAAAAATAGGACAAGTGCAAAGAAGCCAGAATGGATGTCCAAAGAACTAAGTCACAAAAGAGACATGCACAAGACGTAGAAAAAGGGAGAAATCACCAAAGAAGAATTCAAACAAATAGCCAACACCTGTAGGGAAAAGGTCCGCAAGGCTAAAGCACAAAACGAGCTCAGGCTTGCCAGGGACATTAAAAACAACAAAAAGGGCTTCTTTTCTTATGTCAGTAGAAAAAGGAAAAACAAGGAGGCAATAGGGCCTCTTCAAGGAGAAGATGGGGCAATGCTGACAGGGGGTAGGGAGAAGGCAGAACTACTTAATACCTTCTTTGCCTCGGTCTTCTCACAAAAAGAAAGTCATCTTCAACCTCAGCAAGGTGGAGTGGGTGAGGGATTAGAGGACATCCAACCCCATCCAACCCCAGTCCATTTGTGCGATTTTCTTGCAACAGCTTACTTACTTACTTACTTACTTACTTACGCGTATCCCTCGTTGTCTGAGCAGGTTTGTCTTCCATGTTTGGTGTCCTGGCGGTGGGTCCGTAAGTGACTGTGTAGCCCTATTCTTTATCTACCTCAGTGGTTCTCAACCTGTGGGTCCCCAGGTGTTTTGGCCTACAACTCCCAGAAATCCCAGCCAGTTTACCAGCTGTTAGGATTTCTGGGAGTTGAAGGACAAAACATCTGGGGACTCACAGGTTGAGAACCACTGATCTACATATTCTCCCACAGAGAGGGCACCGATTTCCAGGTGAAAGGCGGTCCTGATCAGGGTTGGCTTGATGCGCCTTCCTTTTGGCACATTTCTCTTTTTTGCTCTCCATTCGTGCCTCTTCAAATTCTACAGCACTGCTGGTCACAGCTGACCTCCAACTGGAGTGCTCAAGGGCCAGGGCTTCCCAGTTCTCAGTGTCTATGCCAGAGTTTTTAAGGTTGGCTTTGAGTTTTTAAGGTTGGCTTTCAATCTCTTTTCCTCAACTGGAATAGACCCATTGAATCAACTGTTCAATGGTAATTCAACAAAGAGGTCAATCTCACCAAATGGATGGAACTATTCTAATTAGGACAAACCCAACTTTAGATGTAGTCAAAAGAGTACACAGTGTATACACAAGGATGGACATATATGTACATAAACGCAGCAGGATGACAACATTGGTGGCAGAGGATGACGCACAAACATCACCATCGTACACTTGGCTTTTCAAGCTCTTTCTCCCCAAAATTTCTGGGAAATTTCTGGATTTAGCCTTTCCGACAGCCTGCTGAAACCCCGAGCTTCTTCTCGAGGCCCCAGAATAGCTCCTGTTTCGTTGCCATCTGTCTCTGTCCTCCATTTCTGAGATTTTGGGAAACTGAGAAGTGTTTTATGAAACCCGCAGTATTCTTAATTATTTCAGCTCAGGCTAATCATTTATTTATAAGGATGTTTCTCATACATTTTTGTAACGATGTTAACAAGACTGATCAGTTTGCATATGGCAAGATCTTTGTAGACAGTTTTTTTTTTTCATTTTTTGCTTGTTTCCCCCTTTTTTGTTTCTGGGTCTTCTGGGAATTTTCTTTTCTGTCTAAGAATAACACGGGTGACTCAGTCTCACTGCAACCAAAGAAGCTTCAAATGCCGGAATCTCCATGTTTTCGTTGCTTTAGTAAATTTACAATTCCTAGGATTATCCCATCTGAGGCAAACAGCCCAATAGCAATGTTTTCCATTCCATATTCAGAAATAGGCCGGATTTTTGACTCCAGGGGTCACTAGCCTGGTTTAAGGTATTCAAGATTGGCTCTGGTGAAGCAATTGCAAAATATGTTTGTTTGTTTGCTTGTTTGTTTGTTTATGACTCTGAAGGGCCAAACTATTTAACCTCAACAGACTGAAAGCTAAAACCAAGGTCATAACAACATCTGATATAGAACTCCAGTATGCTGATGACAATGTCATCTGTGCTCATTCAGAAGAAAACCTACAAGGCACTCTAAACACCTTCACAGAAGCATACTAGAAGCTCAGCCTGTCATTGAACACCGAGAAAACCAAAGTGCTCTTCCAGCAGTCACCAGCCAATCCCTTTCCAATGCCAGAGATACAGCTTAATGATGTAACGTTAGAAAATGCTGACCATTTCCACTCCCTTGGCAGCAACCTCTCCACCAAAGTCAACATTGACACTGACATACAATACCACTTGAGCTCTGTGAGTGCAGCTTTTTTCCTAATGAAGCAGAGAGTGTTTGAGGACCAGGACATCTGTAGGGAGACCAAGGGGCTTGTTTATAAAGCTATTGTCCTCCCAACCCTGCTATATGTCTGCGAGACATGGACTGTCTACAGACATCACATGCAACTCCTGGAATGATTCCAGGAAACTCCAAGCAAGATGATAATGTGGCATGTCTCATTAAGAGCCACATCCACTGTTTTAGCATGGTGAGATGTGTTCCACACCAGGCATGCATACTCAGCAGAGTAGCCTAGCACAAGGGCAGATGTCTTCACTGTGTCTGGTTGTGATCCCCAGGTTGTGCCAGTCAGCTTTCGTATGATATTGTTTCTAGCACCCACTTTTTGCTTGATGTTCAGGGAATGCTTCTTGTAGGTAAGAGCACGGTCCAGAGTGACTCCCAGGTATTTGGGTGTGCTGCAATGCTCCAGTGGGATTCCTTCCCAGGTGATCCTCAGAGCTTGGGATGCTTGTCTGTTCTTAAGGCGAAAGGCACATGTCTGTGTTTTAGATGGATTAGGGATCAGCTGTTTCCCTGTAATAGGCAGTAAGAGCACCTAGAGCTTTGGAGAGCTTCTGTTCAACCATCTCAAAGCTCCCTGCTTGAGCGGTGATGGCACGATCATCAGCATAGATGAAGCTCTCTGTCCCTTTCTGGCAGTGGCTGGTCATTTGTGTAGATGTTGAACATGGATGGAGTAAGCACGCTCCCCTGAAGCAGGCCGTTCTTCTGTTTCCGCCATCTGCTTCTCTGGCCCTGGAACTCAACAAAGAAGCTCCTGTTTTGTAGCAGGTTTCCTATGAGGCGGGTGAGACGGTCGTCCTTTGTGATATTATACATTTTTCTCAGGAGGAGGTGACTAAGGCATGGACCACCCTGGCCAGATCCGACTTCACAACTTCACGACTTCACCAACTCTTCCGGCTTTCTTGGAAGTCCATGACACAATATTGGACAGCTATCCAAAGCTAGGAAGGTACATCAGGAAAGCATCCGTTTTTCTTTTCACCCCCAAATGCCCCAAATTGTGCCCTGAAAAGGATATGGAGATATTCTCATGTTTTTGAGCCTTGACATTCAAGGAGAGAATGGGTGGAAAGATTATTTATTTATCGTGTCATCAGCAACCATTGTATCACAATTCTAACAGAGCAAAACAAACACACAAATTAAAAAGAAAAAGGAAAAAAACACACAGATTTTGCAAATTTGGTATTTGGTTAAATGTCCTTGGACCAGTATCTGGCCACTTGGAGTGCCTCTGGGGTTGCCGCAAGAAGGTCCTCCATTGTGCATGTGGCAGGGCTCAGGGTGCATTGCAGCAGGTGGTCTGTGGTTTGCTCTTCTCCGCACTCGCATGCCCAGGATTCCACCCTGTAGCCCCATTTCTTGAGGTTGGCTCTGCATCTCGTGGTGCCAGAGCGCAGTCTGTTCAGCGCCTTCCAAGTCGCCCAGTCTTCTGTGTGCCCAGGGGGGAGTCTCTCATCTGGTATCACCCATGAATTGAGGTGCTGGGTTTGGGCCTGCCACTTTTGGACTCTCGCTTGCTGGGGTGTTCCAGCGAGTGTCTCTGTAGATCTAAGAAAACTATGTCTAGGTTTAAGTCATTGACGTGCTGGCTGATACCCAAACAGGGGATGAGCTGGAGATGTCTCTGCCTTGGTCCTTTCACTATTGGCTGCTGCTTCCCGGCGGATGTCAGGTGGTGCAATACCGGCTAAGCAGTGTAATTTCTCCAGTGGTGTGGGGCGCAGACACCCTGTGATAATGCGGCATGTCTCATTAAGAGCCACATCCACTGTTTTAGTGTGGTGAGATGTGTTCCACACTGGGCATGCATACTCAGCAGCAGAGTAGCATAGTGCAAGGGCAGATGTCTTCACTGTGTCTGGTTGTGGTGGAAAGATGGAACATCTCGTAAAAAATAACGATAGATTCCCACTCTCACAAAGCGACCACTACCGCCTTTGTCAAGTGAGCCAGTTCCAGAGATTAAAAACAAACAAACAAGTGTTGTTTTGATTCAACTGGACCTTTATGTTCCACCCAGGAGTTTCCAAACAATCTCCTCCTAGAAAAAGCACAATGCAAAGGATACAACCTGAACAAACAACTTGGGTGCTCACGTAGAATGGCTACCATTGCATCTGAGACATTTATATCTTTTGTATGACGCACAAAGTAAAACAAAACCTGAAAAGACCTACACAAGCCATTCTTCTTTCCCTTTCTATCTCCATTTAGATCTCTAGCCTCCTTGAATATAATCTCGAGTGCCTCCATGAGAGATGGAGAAAAAAATATCTGAACCTTAAGCCTAATGGAAAGCTTGAAAGTGCTTTTCATGGTTGACATTGAACTCCACAGTTCATGTAGAACATGTTTACATCTGCACTGTTGTATTAAAGACATTTGATATCCCTTTAACTACACAATGGGTGCTGACAAGATTACCATCTGCCACCTTACTGGGATCTGCACGCATTATTCGCTGATACATCACACACTCCTAGACACTTGGGAAGTGTCTGACGTGTGATCCAATACAACAACCAGCAGAGTGTTTGCTGTGGACTCATCTTGTGGTGATAATAATAATAATAATAATAATAATAATAATAATAGCTCCTAGTGGTGATCGGCACACTGGGTGCAGTGCCTCAAGACCTTGGCCTGCACTTAAACACAATTGGCGCTGATAAAATTACCATCTGCCAGCTGCAAAAGGCCACCTTACTGGGATCTGCGCACATTATTCGCTGATACATCACACAGTCCTAGACACTTGGGAAGTGTCTGACGTGTGATCCAATACAACAACCAGCAGAGTGTCTGCTGTGGACTCAACTTGTTGTGTTTCAAATCGACAAGGTCCCCCATGACCTTCTGGCAAGGAAACTAGTCCAATGTGGGCTAGGCAAAACTACGGTGAGGTGGATCTGGAATTGGTTAAGTGGACGAACACTAATGCTTCCTCTTCATCTTGGAAAGAAGTGACGAGCGGAGTGCCATCAGCAGGGTTCCGTCCTGGGCCCGGTCCTGTTCAACATCTTTATTAACGACTTAGATGAAGGGCTAGAAGGCAGGATCATCAAGTTTGCAGACGACACCAAAATGGGAGGGATAGCCAATAGTCCAGAGGACAGGAGCAGAATTCAAAACGATCTTGACAGATTAGAGAGATGGGCCAAAACTAACAAAATGAAGTTCAACAGTGACAAATGCAAGATACTCCACTTTGGCAGAAAAAATGAAATGCAAAGATACAGAATGGGTGACGCCTGGCTCGAGAGCAGTACGTGTGAAAAAGATCTTGGAGTCCTCGTGGACAACAAGTTAAACATGAGCCAACAATGTGATGTGACGGCAAAAAAAGCCAATGGGATTTTGGCCTGCATCAATAGGAGCGTAGTGTCTAGATCTAAGGAAGTAATGCTCCCCATGCTCTATTCCGCTTTGGTTAGACCACACCTGGAATATTGTGTCCAATTCTGGGCACCACAATTCAAGAGAGATATTGACAAGCTGGAATGTGTCCAGAGGAGGGCGACTAAAATGATCAAGGGTCTGGAGAACAAGCCCTATGAGGAGCGGCTTAGGGAACTGGGCATGTTTAGCCTGAAGAAGAGAAGGCAGAGAGGAGATATGATAGCCATGTATAAATATGTGAGAGGAAGCCACAGAGAGGAGGGAGCAAGCTTGTTTTCTGCTTCCCTGGAGACTAGGACGCGGAACAATGGCTTCAAACTACAAGAGAGGAGATTCCATCTGAACATTAGGAAGAACTTCCTGACTGTGAGAGCCATTCAGCAGTGGAACTCTCTGCCCCGGAGTGTGGTGGAGGCTCCTTCTTTGGAAGCTTTTAAGCAGAGGCTGGATGACCATTTGTCAGGGGTGATTTGAATGCAATATTCCTGCTTCTTGGCAGGGGGTTGGACTGGATGGCCCATGAGGTCTCTTCCAACTCTTTGATTCTATGATTTTATGATTCTATAATAATTATTATTTTATTTTTGTATCCCATTGTAAGGGGAAAATTGCCGATATTCCCAAATCCCCAAATCTTACCAACTGGGTCCTTGGCTGAACCGCTTTGTACGAAGCAAAGTCCAAACAAGTTAGGGCAAAACACGGTTTATTCGTATTGCACAATAGGAAGACGGACAAGCAGCATAGCACACAGTATGCCGGTACAAAATTGTCCACCCCGACTTAGGACGAACGTCAGGCTTATATACCTTACTTGTTGACAACTTTCAAGGTTCCCCTTTTCCCTTATTTCCTTTAGCATAAAAAACCATTTCCTTTAGCATAAACAGCCCCATAGCATAACACGCCCCTTGTACCCTTGTGGGCTACCCTGTGGTCAGTTGTTGTTCCTAGAGGCCCATAGGGTAACCGTTATCTTGTGGTCGGCCAGTTCCAGGCAACTATGGGATAATATGTACCTTTGTGGCCAAGCAGTTAGCTATGCTGGAGGAAGCCGTCTTGGTCAACCATCCTGTTTACGAAGTACCAAGTACAGCACTTCGCTCCAGGCCCCTTGCAATGTTCCTTATGCAGCCTACAAGTCTGAAGCACCCCAGAAACCCCTAAATATGGCTTATGTCCCCCTCACCACCATCAACTCCTGGTGACACATTCTTGGATCCAAGTTGCTTCAAAATTAGGCACAGAACATGTCAGGTTTTACAATGTATTATAATATAGCTGAGTCATGCACTGCTAATAGGCTTCTATTGGAAATGCTGAGTCATGCATTAACTGTATATAGGGAATCATTTGGGGAATGTGTTCTGGCCTAGTTCAGGTTATTGTGAATGATGTAATCCTGGGTCTGAGTTAATTTAATGAGTTGGGAACCAATCCGAGATTGCTATGTGTAAATGTACAGAATTGTATATAAGGAAGTCATGTACAGTGTATATTTCTCCTTGTGCTGTGATGCTGTTCATCGAAGGCAATATGTAATTAAAAGAACCTGTCTCCTAAGACAAGATAATATAACTGTAGGCTGTGGTAAGTTTGTAATATCATCTAGACTGGGGGAAAGACAATGGTAAAACTGACAATGGCCGGGCATGTGCTCAAGTGTCTGTAAAAAGGTTCCAGAGTGACTGCAGGCTGTGGGAGCAGTTGACTGAAAATACTGTGCAGGAAGAAGCTACTGGGAAGCGCTGAAGTTGTGCAACTGATCTGCTGCTGAATTGTGAAGTTAATCTCAACAGAACATTATCCCCAATTTACACTCAGGCTTTTGGTGTGTCTTTACACGAGAACTAACACAGTTTGATAACACTTGAACTGCCATTCTCAAAACTATGAAATCCTGGTACTGCAAATTGGGGATACTATTCTTTGCCTAATTTTGAAGTTCATCGACAGCTTGGAACTTTTTCTGCACAAAATTTGCTCTTTTTGGGACAGGAAACAGAATTTTCTGACGAGCTTGGGACTAGATGTTTCGGAGAGTTTCAGTTGTTTGAGGAATTTGGTGCACCTCTTTGCAAAAATGTCTTCTTTACCACTCTTTCCTCACTGCACCACCTTATCTGTTTCACACTGGCATTCTCCTTTTTTTCCGGAAGTCAAAGGCAAAAGAGAAAAAAGGGAAAGAAAGCTGACTTTCTGGCGCTCGCGTGAGTTACTGCGGTGTGCGCGAAGCCGACTATCTCTCGCTTTCAGGACGCTTCCTGGATCCGACCAATTACCAGCTCCCTTGATGTATAACACCATAAAACCCTTAACCTCATTATACAAAATTTCTTTTGAATGGCCTTTAAAAACCATCTCATTACACGGGGAGAACTGTAATTACCTTTAACAAGACAGAGATATGGCGTGAGCCGGTGAATTTTGGGCTGTCAAAACAGCGGCGGCGGGAGTTCCTCCCAAGCTGGTGGTTTCAACACAAGGGCAAATGCTCCTTAACTTTTTCTCTCTGCTCCATTTCCCATTCTTGCCCTTAGAGATGTGGCTTAATATCTTGGGAATGGATCTGGTGTCAGTTTTGGAGCTTGTCTATTCTCAGTTCTTTTCTCCTTATTCCCTAAGCCCTGCTGATATGCTTGAAATAGTTGTAATAGTATTTCTTTCCTAGCGGCATTGGAAATTATGCATGAAGACCACCTTTCTATATTAAGTGTGTGGGAAATTTTATGTCCTGAGACTACAAGCGCACCTACAACTTAGTTTTATAAGTTCAGATTGACATTGTTTTATCTATTGTCTTTGATTTGACCTGGGCTACAAATAAAGTATTATTATTATTATTATTATTATTATTATTATTTTATGGACACAAAAACACAGTATGTCACAGCAAACGAGATCTATATGCTGGATTTTGTATCACAACATCACAAGTCGATCCCTTCCCAAGCGTCTAGGGCTGTGGGATGTATTTTCGAATGATGCATGCAGATCCAAGTCAGGTGGCCTTTTGCAGTTGACAGATCGTGATTTTGTTGATGTTTATTGTTTCCAAATGCTGGCTGAGATCTTTTGGCACGGCACCAAGGGCGGCTCAACCATTACGCAAAGTAAGCATTCGTTTCATCCAGGGGCGCTCTTTGGCAGCAGCCTCCTCTTTGCCCCCTCTGCTGCTCCGTGGCTAAAAGGGTCCCTTCCTTCCCAGGCTGGGCTCCCAAACCTGGTGCCCAGCCTGCCGAGGAAGGAGCATGGAGCAACAGAGAGGCGAGGGGGAAGCTGCAGTCGCTGAGGCGCTCTTTGGCAGCAGCCTCCTCCTCACCCCCTCTGCTGCTCTGTGGCTAAAAGAGTAATACATACATATATATATATATATATATATATGGATGGCATGGGCCAACTTCGGCCCTCCATGTGTTTTGGACTTCAACTCCCACAATTCCAAACAGCCAGTAGGAAGTCCAAAATACCTGGAGGGCCAAAATTTGTCCATGCCTTCCTCTCTCTCTCTCTCTCTCTATATATATATATATATACATATATATATCAGTGATTGGTTGGGGGGGGGCGCCAAAATACTGTTTGCTTACCATTGAAAAATACCTAGTAGGCTTGGGTAACCACGGAAAAATTTGGTTCTAAACTCGTTTCGTTTTTAGGGGGCCCTTGCGTTTCGTTTTTTTAAAGAATTCCAAAATTTTCCTTTAAAAAAGTTCGAAATATACGAATTTTCATAAAATTACGAATCGATTCGTTAATGGCGGACGCAATTGCGCAATATGCTAAAAAAAAAACCTCCAAATGGGACAGGGGGAACTTCTGAAGCTTCCCTCTCCCTCTGTTGTTGACTGTTGGTGTGATAAAACAAACAACAACTATAAAACTTGCACCAGACATACGAAAATAATTATGAAATGTTGTTGTTGTTCATTCGTTCAGTCGTCTCCGACTCAATATTGGATCGGAAGCTAATTTAAATACGAATTAATAACGAATTACAAAATTAACGAACTGGATCGCCCAAGCCTATTACCTAGGGCCGCCTCTGCACAGCACCCAGTGTGCTGATGACCACTGGGACCACCTGGACTGGTTTATGCCAAAGCCTTTGCAGTTCGATTTTGAGGTCTCGATAGTGGCTGAGTTTTTCCTGTTGTTTTTCCTCAATGCAGCTGTCACCCAGAATGGCGACATCAATAATCCAGACTTTTTTCTTTTCCACAATCGTGATGTGTGGTGTATTGTGTTCCAAAACTTTGTCAATCTGGATTCAAAAGTCCCACAGTATTTTTGCATGTTCATTTTCCACGACCTTTGCGGGTTTATGATCCCACTAGTTCTTGACTACTGTCAGGTGGTCCTTGTGACCTAAGTTCTAGTGAATCATCTGGGCCACAGAGTTGTGTCTTTCTTTGTAGTCCGTCTGTGCGATTTTCTTGCAGCAGCTGAGGAGATGATGTATGGTTTCATCAGCTTCCTTGCGCAGTCTGCATTTTGGGCCATCAGCTGATTTTTCAATCCTGGCCTTAATTGCATTTGTTCTGATGGCTTTGCTCCTGGGCTGTAAGAATCAGGCCTTCTTCTGTCTCCTTCTTCAGGGTTCCATTCGTGAGCCATAATAATAATAATAATAATAATAATAATAATAATAATAATATTTTATTTGTACCCCGCTACCATCTCCCGAGGGACTCGGTGCGGCTTACATGAGGCCGAGCCCACAACACAACAATAACAATAACAGCAATAATACAAAACAATACAAAACTCATAGCAAATAAGCAAAAACAATAACAGTAACACGGCGCATTTAAAAAACCAATGGCTGGGCCAGATGCAGTCATTAAAAATTTAAAAAATAATGCTGGGCATGAAGAGGTAGCATGTAATTGGAATAAAGGTTTTGAAGAGGGAAGAAATGTGCAGACAATCCAAAATCATTATTAAAGTGCGTTTGAGGACATATTGCTGGGAGTTTCCTTATTCTGGGAAGGCACACTGAAACAGCCACGTTTTCAGGCTCCTCCTAAAGACTGCCAGAGTTGGGGCTTGTCTGATGTCCTTGGAGAGAGAGTTCCAGAGCCGGGGGGGCTACCACAGAGAAGGCCCTGTTCCTCGTCCCCTCCAATCGCACTTGCGATGGTGGTGGGAGCATGAGCAGGGCCTCTCCAGATGATCGAAAGGATCATGTGGGTTCGTACACAGAGATGCGGTCACGCAGGTAGGCAGGTCCCAAACCATTTAGGGCTTTGTAGGAAAGCAGCTGCACCTTGAATTGGGTCCGGTAAATGAACTGCAGCCAATGGAGCTCCTTAAACAGGAGGGTTGACCGCTCCCTGTAAGGAGCTTCAGTTAGCCATCACCAGGTTTTCTCCTTATCAACTTTTCCTTCAATTTTGTCAAGGAACTGCCCATGCAATGCTTTGATGTGCCAGCTGTCAGCTCTGGTTTGGAGTGCAGTTTTCTTGTACTGGTTCTTTGTCTGCTGTGCTTTGAGAAGTTTCCGATTATTGACTTCAATTAAATCAGGTTTTTGGCTTTCCTTTTCATTATTATTTGATGCATAGTAAGATTAGTACACAGCAAACAAGATCACTATGCCGGCTTTTGTATTTGATCACATGCTGGACACCTCTCTAGTGTCCAGGACTGTGTGATGTATCGGCAAATAATGCGCGGTAATCTGTATAGGGTGGCCTTTTGCAGCTGACAGATGATAATTTGTCAGCGCCAATTGTTTTTAGGTGCATGCCAAGGTCTTTAGGCACTGTACCCAGTGTACCAATCACCACTGTTGTTGTTTTTGTTGTTGTCCTTGTTCTTGTTCTCATTATTTACACTGTAGAATTAGTGCAGGTTGACTCCTTTTGTCTACTGACTGAATACCATGGAATCATGGGAGTTGTAGTTTTACAAGGTTGTTAGCCTTCTCTGCATTAATTCTAAACAGTAGATCAGTGGTTCCCAACTTTTTTTATATACCAAGAACCACTCTCCAACTTTATAATAAATAAAGTTAATAATAACTTTAGTACCAAAAGGGTTACAAGTCAGTTTTTGGTCAACTTTAGATTTGGTCAACTTTAGATTTGGTCAACTTTAGATTTGGTCAACTTGGTTTGGTTGTTGGTCAACTTTAGATTTGGTTTGCTTTTTTGGGGTGCTGATTCAGAAAATTGCATTGGATGGACCAGATTTTTTTAATTATTTTTTTGTCGTGTCAGGAGTGACTTGAGAAACTGCAAGTCACTTCTGGTGTGAGAGAATTGGCCGTCTGCAAGGACCTTGCCCAGGGGACACCCTGATTCTTTGATGTTTTATCATCCTTGTGGGAGGCTTCTCTCATGTCCCCGCATGAGGAGCTGGAGCTGATAGAGGGAGCTCATCCGCCTCTCCCCGGATTCGAACCTGCGACCTGTTGGTCTTCAGTCCTGGCGGCACAGGTCTTTAACCCACTGCGCCACCGGGGTTACAAATCAGTTTTTGGTCAACTTTAGATTTGGTTTGCTGATTTGGGGTGCTGATTCAGAAAATTGCATTGGATGGACCAGATTTATTTATTTATTTTCATGTCAGGAGCGACTTGAGAAACTGCAAGTCGCTTCTGGTGTGAGAGAATTGGCCGTCTGCAAGGACGTTGCCCAGGGGATGCCCGGATGTTTTGATGTTTTTATCATCCTTGTGGGAGGCTTCTCTCATGTCCCTGCATGAGGAGCTGGAGCTGACAGAGGGAGCTCATCCATCTCTCCCCGGATTCGAACCTGCAACCTGTCGATCTTCAGTCCTGCTGGCACAGGGGTTTAACTCACTGCGCCACCAGATCAGCTCTAATTTCTGATACAGAACATATGCTATCCAGTAGTCAATATCTGCTTGCCTACAGAAAACCATAAGCTTTGGCAGGGCACTATAAGAGGGTTTTGAGAGAGCAATCGGTCTCGTTGCCACTGTGCAGTAATGTTGAGGCTGTGGACCATATTTTAATTTATGGACTCCCAAAAATCCATAAGGACTCCACCCCACTCAGACCCATCGTGAGTGCCATTGGATCCCCCACATATGACCTAGCAAAATCTCTTGCTGCACAGTTACAAAGCCACATTGGGCTCACTACACACTACATCAAGGACTCGGCCCACTTCATAGAAAAAATCAGCAATCTCAAGCTAAATACCAACGACAAACTGATAAGCTTCGATGTGGTATCTCTATTTACCATGGTCCCGGTAGCAGACACCATGGCACTCATCAACCAGAGGTTCCCAGAAGACATCACAGCTCTGTTTCACCATTGCCTCACCACCAGTTACTTTCAGTGGGACAATGAATTCTACGAACGGAAAGATGGAGTAGCTATGAGGAGCCCTCTCAGCTCGGTTATAGCTAACTTCTACATGGAACACTTTGAAAAACAAGCTCTTGAAACAGCAACCAAAAAGCCCACGATATGGTTCAGATATGTGGGTGACACCTTCACCATTTGGAGCCACGGAGAAGAAGAACTCAACAGGTTCCTGGAACATCTTAACAGCATCCACCCAAACATCCAGTTCACTATGGAAAAAGAAAAGGAAGGAAAACTGCCTTTTCCAGATGTCCTAGTCATCCGCAAACCAGATCAACAATTGGGTCACACCGTCTACAGAAAACCCACACACACAGATAGATATCTATTGTCTACATAAAAACTCCAACCATCACCCAAGTCAAAAAAGAAGCACCATCAAAGCCTTGGCAGACCGTGCAAAAAGGATCTGCGAAGCCCACCTCCTCCAAGATGAACTGAACCACCTCAACTGGGCTCTCCAGGCCAATGGAGACTCCACCTCAGACATCAGAAGAGCTGCAAGACTGAGAACAAGCCACGAGAGTCAAGATGAAGATCCACCCAGAGGAAAAGTGTTCCTGCCATACATCAAGGGAACCACTGACCGCATAGGGAAGCTGATGAGGAAACACAACATACAAACCACTTACAGACCCACCAAGAAAATCCAGCAAATGCTACGTTCAGCAAAGGACAAGAGGGATCCTCTCACCTCTGCAGGAGTCTACCGTATACCATGCAGCTGTGGACAAGTCTACATAGGGACCGCCAAAAGCAGCATTGCCCAAACACGCATCAAGGAACATGAAAGGCACTGCAGACTACTTCAACCAGAGAAGTCAGCCATAGCAGAGCACCTGATGAACCAACCTGGACACAACATATTGAGAACACAGAAGTGCTGGACCACTCTCACAACCACCATGTCAGACTACACAGAGAAGCCATTGAAATCCACAAGCATGTGGACAATTTCAACAGAAAGGAGGAAACCATGAAAATTAACAAAATCTGGCTACCAGTATTAAAAAACTCAAAAATTACAGCAGCAAAACAACAGAGGGGAAACAAACAGGCACATGAAATCACTCTGAACAAAAGATTCCCCCCAGGCGCTTCCAAGCCATTGAATGCTAATCAAGGTGATCAGCTGAAACATTCACAGCTAGCCCCAGCAAACAAAAGTCCTTTGTCTCACCCTGGTCATTCCACAGATATATAAACCCATTTTTCCCAGTTCCAACAGACCCCACTACCTCTGAGGATGCTTGCCATAGATGCAGGCGAAACGTCAGGAGAAAAATTGCCTCCAGAACATGGCCATATAGCCCGGAAAAACCTACAACAACCCATATTTTAATTTTTGCAGGCCACTGGTGGTCCATGGACCACTGGTTGGGAACCACTACTGTGGATACACCCTTTATATGGCCCAGAAAACTCACAGAAACCCAGTGACTCCAGCCATGAAAGCCTTCAACAACACACAAAAACACTGTTTATTGTGTCTTTAAATCCACATCCCTGTGCTACGGAAATGACGAGAAGGTGCTGACAAGCATTATCCCCTCTTTCAGTGCAATGTACACAGGAATATTTGCCACAAGGTATTTCAGTGCCAAGTTTGGGAATGAACGAGGCAGCTTTAGATGTTATCACTGTTGTTGTTGTTTTTTTCCCCCTCAAAATATGGGGAATATTCCTGGCCAGAGAGACAGAGATGGAAAGTGAGAGGGAAATGTACACTTCCCCAGCAAATGTTTGGACTCACTTTTTCGATTTTTTAAAATTCTTTGTTTGTTTGTTTTGTGATTCTGGGCACAGGAACAAAACTCTAGTAACAGATGGGCCATGATTTTTTTTAAAAACCAAGAAATATATGCTTATGAATCAGAGATAGCCTCAAATGAGAAGAAGTGGCTTAACTGTGTTGTCGAAGGCTTTACTGGGTTGTTGTGTGTTTTCTGGGCTGCATGGCAATGTTCCAGAAGCATTCCCTCCTGACATTTCACCTCACAACCTCTGAGGATGCCTGCCACGGTAGTCCATGCTCTGGTTACATCCCAAATAGATTACTGCATCGCACGCAACGTGGGGTTATAGAATCATAGAATCAAAGAGTTGGAAGAGTTGGAAAATCTGGCTACCAGTATTAAAAAATTACAACAGCAAAACAGCAGAGAGGAAACAACCAGGCACATCTTAACACCTCTCAACAGAACATTTTCCCAGGCTCAGCCAAGCCTTCAAATGCTAATGAAGATGATCAGCTGAAACATTCACACCTAGCTTCAGCAGAGAAGAGTCCTTTGCCCCACCCCAGTCATTCCACAGCTATATAAACCCATTGTCCTATTTCCAACAGACCTCACTACCTCTGAGGATGCTTGCCATAGATGCAGGCGAAACGTCAGGAGAAATGCCTCTAGAACATGGCCCTATAGCCTGAAAAAAGCCTACAAGAACCTAGTGATTCCAGCCATGAAAGCCTTCGACAATACATAGTTGGAAGAGACCTCATGGGCCATCCAGTCCAACCCCCTGCCAAGAAGCAGGAATATTGCATTCAAATCACCCCTGACAAATGGCCATCCAGCCTCTGTTTAAAAGCTTCCAAAGAAGGAGCCTCCACCACACTCCGGGGCAGAGAGTTCCACTGCTGAACGGCTCTCACAGTCAGGAAGTTCTTCCTCATGTTCAGATGGAATCTCCTCTCTTGTAGTTTGAAGCCATTGTTCCATTGCGTCCTAGTCTCCAAGGAAGCAGAAAACAAGCTTGCTCCCTCCTCCCTGTGGCTTCCTCTCACATATTTATACATGGCTATCATATCTCCTCTCAGCCTTCTCTTCTTCAGGCTAAACATGCCCAGCTCTTTAAGCCGCTCCTCATAGGGCTTGCTCTCCAAACCCTTGATCATTTTAGTCGCCCTCCTCTGGACACTTTCCAGCTTGTCAATATCTCTCTTCAATTGCGGTGCCCAGAGTTGGACACAGTATTCCAAGTGGGGTCTAACCAAAGCAGAATAGAGCATGGGGAGCATGACTTCCCTGGATCTAGACTCCTATTGATGCAGGCCAAAATCCCATTGGCTTTTTTTGCTGCCGCATCACATTGTTGGCTTATGTTTAACTTGTTGTCCAGGAGGACCCCAAGGTCTTTTCCACACGCAGGGGCGGCTCGTCCATTATGCGAAGTAAGCGGTCGCAGAACACTTTTTTTTGCCAGGGGCGCAGAGGCGCCTCTGTAAATGCCTCTCGACCGCCACTTGAGGAGTGCCCCCTCAGCTCACAACAGCTCTAGCAGTCCGGAGGGAGCATCGGCTTTCTTGCCTCGCTGCCAGGCGATCCTCTTCCCAAAGGGGCCAGACCCTTGAGCCTCGCCTAGCCCCTCTCGTTCCTACTCCACCCAGCCACCGGGTGCGCGAGCAGAGCCGGCGTTCCATCGTTCTCCGCGTTCGATCCCTTCCCTATGACCGGCTTCCTTTTCTGATCCCCTGGCGCTCCACCTGCCTCCTCTCCTCTCCCCAATCCGCAAATGGGCCAAGGGGCGGAGCCGCCACGCCTGGCCCGCTTCGGGTCCGGAGGCAGGTCTGAAGACCCCAGCATGCGCACCAAAAGTCGCCTCTTCTCCTGACTTTCTCTTCAGCCATTGGGACCAAGAGAGAGAGAGAGAGTCCCTCCAGCTGGAGGTATCTCTCACCTTCGCTCCCTCCTTTGTTTTTGCACCTACCTTCAGGAAGGGTGGGCATCTCCACCTCTCTCTCTCTCTCTTGGTCCCAATGGCTGAGGAGAAAGTCAGGAGAAGAGGTGACTTTTGGTGCACACGCCGGGGTCTTCAGGCACGCCTCCAGACCCAAAGCAGGCCAGGCAAGCGAGCAAGTGCGGCAAGTGTAGTTACTGGGATGTATAGTTCACCTACAATCAAAGAGCATTCTGAACTCCACCAATGATGGAATTGAACCAAATATGGCACACAGAACTCCCATGACAAACAGAAAATATATATCAATGATTGGTTGGGGGGGGGCGCGCACCAAAATACTGTTTGCTTACCGTTGAAAATTACCTAGGGCCACCTCTGTCCACACGTACTGCTCTCGAGCCACACATTTCCCCATGTTTCAGAGGAATTGGTGCTCAGGATGATTTGGGTTTTTTATGACCAGTGCTCAGCAGCAACAGTTAAACTAGCAGCAATCATTTTTGAAAATTACTTGAGTGGCGATTGATTCTGTCATTTATGTTGGGCAATTTTTCGTTGTTTGGTCCTTTCTTTTTTTACTGTTTTGTTCCCCAGCCTCGGCCAAATCTCCCGAAAATCTAAAGAAACGAATGACCATCCACCTCCTTCCCTTTCTGTGTGCTTTGTTGGCATACAGCTCCCTTTTCTGGGCTTTTCCTCCCCAGATTTCATTCCCCACAAATCAATACGGAGCTAATTGAATATTGTTAACCTGCCCTCCAACACAGTGACATGCTCATCTTTTTTAATTAGCTTATTTTCTCTCTGCAAATGACGATAAACAATTTCAACAAAAGGAAAACTTCAGCATCCTGCTGCCCATTTGTTTAGATTAGAGCGAAATGCTTTTGCACTCGCGGAACAAATGGGCAAGATTAAATATTGCTTACATGCCACGGTGGGTGAATATTTAGGAGCTCCAGAAAGCTTAGGAAAGTAACATCTGCTCTGCAGAAAAGGGTGGCTGCCAATTCTCCGGGAGATTCTGGGAGTTGTAGTCGAAAAGGTGCTCTTACTGCCTACTACAGGGAAAACCAGCTGATCCCTAACCCATCTAAAACACAGACATGTGCCTTTCATCTCAAGAACAGACAAGCATCCCGAGCTCTGAGGATGACCTGGGAAGGAATCCCACTGGAGCATTGCAGCGCACCCAAATACCTGGGAGTCACTCTGGACCGTGCTCTTACCTACAAGAAGCACTGCCTGAACATCAAGCAAAAGGTGGGTGCCAGAAACAATATCATATGAAATCTGACTGGCACAACCTGGGGATCACAACCAGCTACAGTGAAGACATCTGCCATTGCGCTGTGCTACTCTGCTGCTGAGTATGCATGCCCAGTGTGGAACACATCTCACCACACTAAAACAGTGGATGTGGCTCTTAATGAGACATGCCACATTATCACGGGGTGTCTGCACCCTACACCACTGGAGAAATTACACTGCTTAGCCGGTATTGCACCACCTGACATCCGCCGGGAAGTAGCAGCCAATGGTGAAAGGACCATCTCCAGCTCATCCCCTGTTTGGGTATCAGCCAGCACGCCAACGACTTAAATCTAGACATAGTTTTCTAAGATCTACAGAGACACTCGCTGGAACACCTCAGCAAGCGAGAGTCCAAAAGTGGCAGGCTCATACCCAGCACTTCAACCAATGGCTGATACCAAATGAGAGATTCCCTCCTGGGCACACAGAAGACTGGGCGACTTGGAAGGCATTAAACAGACTGCGCTCTGGCACCATGAGATGCAGAGCCAACCTTCAGAAATGGGGCTACAAAGTAGAATCCTCGACATACGAGCGTGGAGAAGAGCAAACCACTGACCACCAGCCTGAGCCCTGCCACATGCACAATGGAGGACCTTCTTGCAGCAACATCGGAAGCACTCCAGGTGGCCAGATACTGGTCAAAAGACAATTAACCAGCTACCAAACTCACAAGTTGTGTATTTTTCTGTTTGTTTGCTTTGTTATGTTAGAAATGTAATATAATGGACTGGCTACTCTGACACGACAAAAAAAAAAGTTGAAAAGAGTACACTTTCTCAAGTTTTTGGCCTAAATTTACGCAACAAGATCCAAAGTAATTCTTCCAGGATTGAGCTACAATATTCCAGTGGGTTAAACCACTGAGCTGCTGAATTTGCTGAGCAAAAGGTTGGTGGTTCAAATCTGGGGAGCGGGATGAGCTCCTGCTGTTAGCCCCAGCTTCTGCCAACGTAGCAGTTTGAAAGCATGCAAGGATTTATAGTTCACCTATAATCAAAGAGCACTCTGAACTCCACCAACGATGGAATTGAACCAAACTTGGCACTCAAAACTCCCATGACCACCAGCAAAATACTGGAAGGGTTTGTTGGGCATTTGCTGAGCAAAAGGTTGGCGGTTCAAATCTGGGGAGCGGGATGAGCTCCTGCTGTTAGCCCCAGCTTCTGCCAACGTAGCAGTTTGAAAGCATGCAAGGATGTATAGCTCACCTAAAATCAAAGAGCACTCTGAACTCCACCAATGATGGAATTGAACCAAACTTGGCACACAGAACTCCCATGACCACCAGCAAAATACTGGAAGGGTTTGTTGGGCATTTGCTGAGCAAAAGGTTGGCGGTTCAAATCTGGGGAGCGGGGTGAGCTCCTGCTGTTAGCCCCAGCTTCTGCCAACGTAGCAGTTTGAAAGCATGCAAGGATGTATAGTTCACCTATAATCAAAGAGCACTCTGAACTCCACCAACGATGGAATTGAACCAAACTTGGCACACAGAACTCCCATGACCACCAGCAAAATACTGGAAGTGTTTGTTGGGCATTTGCTGAGCAAAAGGTTGGCGGTTCAAATCTGGGGAGCAGGGTGAGCTCCTGCTTTTAGCCCCAGCTTCTGCCAACGTAGCAGTTTGAAAACATGCAAGGATTTATAGTTCACCTATAATCAAAGAGCACACTGAACTACACCAACGATGGAATTGAACCAAACTTGGCACACAGAACTCCCATGACCACCAGCAAAATACTGGAAGGGTTTGTTGGGCATTGACCTTGATTTTTGGAATTGTAGTTCACCTACATCTAGAGAGTACTGTGGACTCAAACAATGATGGATCTGGACCAAACTTGGCACGAATACTCAACATGCCCAATTATAAACACAGGTGGAGTTTGGAGGAAATATACTTTGACATTTGGGAGTTGTAGTTACTGGGATTTATAGTTCACCTACAATCAAAGAGCATTCTGAACTCCACTAATGATGGAATTGAACTAAACTTGGCACTCAGAAATCCTGTGACCAATAGAAAATACTGGAAAGGTTCGATCTTGATTTTTGGAGTTGTAGTTCACCTACATCAAGAGAGCACTGGAGACTCAAACAATGATGGATGTGGACCAAACTTGGCACGGATACTTAATATGCCCAAATGTGAACACTGGTGGAGTTTGAGGAAAATAGACCTTGCCATCTGGGAGTTGTGGGTGCTGGGATGTATAGTTTATCTAGAGTCAAAAAGCATCCCGATCCCCACCAACAATAGAATTGGGCCAAACTTCCCACACAGAACCCCTGTGACCAACAGAAAATGATGGTCTCTGGTGACCCCTCTGACACCCCCTCGAGACCCCCCCCCCCAGGGGTTGAGAAACACTGGTGTAAATAAAGTTTTTATTATTATTATTATTGAGCTTCTCATATGCTTCTGCAAAGGTGTTCAGAGTGGTTTTTAGGTCTTCTTCTGAATGTGCACAGACTATGTTATCATCAGCATATTGGAGTTCTATAACAGATGTTGGGTCATTGTAGGTTTTTCAGGCTGCATGACAATGTTCTAGAAGCATTCTCTCCTGACATTTCACCTGCATCTGTGGCAAGCATCTTCCAAGGTTGTGACCTTGGTTTTGTTTTTCAGTCTGCCATGTCCATTATATATTAAATGACAATGACACACACAAACGAGAACCTGCCTTTTCGTATGTCGCCAATAGGATGCCAGCATAGCTTTTTAAAAACTTCATAATCTATGCATATTTGCAAGCACTCCATTGCTGACACAGAAGCTTGCATCCGTTACAGGACTCGAGGGAAACTTGCTGAAGACATTTCCTCATTTATTTTATTTATTTTTTTGGCCCTCAATGAGAAAAGGTGTTTCAACACATTGAGGCATCCTGTTGGAAAGGCTCCTTTTTCTCTCTGTTCTGCACAAAAGCGAAATGAGGAGTGTATTTCCCCCGGGGCAGGTTCCTTGCAATCCGCGCAAGATGCGTCTGCAAAACCCCAGTCGCTTTTCGCTTTTCTTAAACAAAGCACACAGAGGCGCGCAGAGAGCTCAGAAGGCGTATTGATCAAAAAGATGCAAACAACTCATCCATTCTTTTTCAAACAAGCAATGGTCGTTGCTTTTTCAGCGTGTGCAAAAAAATTGGCTTTGGAAATGCAAATATTTCTGTGAAAATGTGATTTAAAATGAGAGGGAAAAACTCGTAATCTTACGAAGCGAGGAGGAAAAAATGGAAACTTTGCGTTCTCTCCCTCTTCGCCAAAGAAGCAACGATTCATATTCCTGGAAGGAGAACAAAGATGGGATTGGTAGTGGAATTTAATCCTATTTCACTAAGTTTCTCTTGGTTTAGTAGGAGATTCTTTTTTAGAGGTAAGGTTATGTTTTACGGAAACCACACAATGCAATGTCGACAATTTTCTAGATCCCATTGAACAACTAATGGCTGTTGTTGCATGTCTTCAAGTCATGTCCAGCTTATGGAGACTCTGTCACAGCGGCTTTCGATACCATCAATCATGGTATCCTTCTGGGATGGCTCTCTGGGATGGGTCTCGGGGGCACGGTTTTGTCCTGGCTCCGGTCCTTCCTGGAGGGCCGATCCCAGATGGTGAAGCTGGGAGATGCCTGCTCAGACCCCTGGCCTTTGACCTGTGGGGTCCCGCAAGGCTCTATTTTGTCTCCCATGCTTTTTAACATCTACATGAAACTGCTGGGAGAGGTCATCCGGAGTTTTGGAGTTAGGTGCCATCTCTATGCAGATGACACACAACTCTACTACTCATTTTCACCCAATTCCAAGGAAACCCCTCAAGTGCTGGACGAGTGCTTGGCCGCTGTGGCTGTCTGGATGAGGACGAACAAGTTGAAGATCAATCTTGACAAGATGAGTGCCTGGGCACTGTGACTGTCTGAGGACCAGTCCCGACAAGACAGAGGTCCTCCTGGTTGATCGAAAACCAGATCGGGGTATTGGGTGGCAACCTGTGCTGGACGGGGTTACACTCCCCCTGAAGTCACAGGTCCGCAGTTTGGAGTCCTCTTGGATTCATCACTTACGCTTGAGGCTCAGACGTTGGCGGTGTCCGGAGGGCTTTTGCACAATTGAGACTCGTGCGCCAGCTGCAACCATACATCGTAAAGGCTGATCTGGCCGGCGTGGTCCATGCCTTGGTCACCTCTAGATTGGACTACTCTAATGAGCTCTACGTAGGGCTGCCCTTGAAAATGGCTCGGAAATTTCAGCTAGTCCAGCGGGCGACGGCCAGGATGTTAACTGGTGCTCCTTACAGAGAGAGGTCAACCCTCCTGTTCAAGGAGCTTCATTGGCTGCCATTCATTTTCCGGTCCCAATTCAAGGTGCAGGTGTTCACCTACAAAGCCCTAAACGGTTTGGGACCTGCCTACCTGCGTGACCGCATCTCCGTTTATGAACCTGCACGCTCCCTCCAATCATCTGGAGAGGCCCTGCTCACGATCCCACCTGCGTCGCAGGCACGTTTGGTGGGGATGAGGGACAGGGCCTTCTCTGTAGTGGCCCCCAGACTCTGGAACTCTCTCCCTAAGGACATCCGACAGGCCGCAACATTGGCTGTCTTTAGGAAGAGCCTGAAGACCTGGCCTTCCCAGAATATGAAGCTCCTGGCTTCAAGTCCCAAACGCACTTTGTTAGAGATTCAGGATTATCTGCATATTGCACCTACCGCCAAATACCTCTATATATTACCTGTCAGGTTCAGCACTTTTAACTTTCTCCATTAGATTTGGCCTGGCCCCTAGGTTTTTAATTGCGTCACGCTGTCATTGTTTTGCTGTTTTATTGTTTTGCTTAATGTTATTATTTGCTTATGAGTTTTACTGTGTATTGTATGTTGTTGTCAGCAGCCTTGGCCTTTGTAAGCCGCATTGAGTCCTTCGGGAGATTTTGCGGGGTATAAATAAAGATAATAATAATAATAATAATAATAATAATAGTAATAATAATAAACTGATAATTGTGGGATCTAAATCCTACCAGCTCCCAATGACAGAGTGAGTTAAACTCTTGTGCTGGCAGGACTCAAGACTGACAGGTCGCAGGTTCGAATCCAGGGAAAGTGTGGATGAGTTCCCTCTGTCAGCTCTAGCTTCCCATATGGGGACATGAGAGAAGCCTCCCACAAGGATCATAAAACATCAAAACATCTGGGCAACATCCCCTGGGCTTCATCCTTGCAGACAGCCAATTCTCTCACACCAGAAACTTGGCACACAAAACTCCAATAACCAACAGGAAATAATGGAAGGGTTTGGTGGGCATTGACCTTGAGATTTGAATTGGGTGAATTCCATTGCTGGTGGAATTCACAGGAGCTGTCTTCATAGACCTGTCCGCAGCTTATGATACAGTGAACCACCGCCTCCTCCTGGGAAAAATGTATAATATCACAAAGGACGACCACCTCACCCGCCTCATAGGAAACCTGCTACAAAACAAGAGCTTTTTTGTTGAGTTCCAGGGCCAGAGAAGCAGATGGCGGAAACAGAAGAACGGCCTGCCTCAGGGGAATGTGCTTACTCCATCCTTGTTCAACATCTACACAAATGACCAGCCACTGCCAGAAGGGACAGAGAGTTTCATCTATGCTGATTATCGTGCCATTACTACTCAGGCAGGGGGCTTTGAGATGGTTGAACAGAAGCTCTCTGAAGCTCTAGGTTCTCTTACTACCTATTAAAGGGAAAACCAGCTGATCCCTAATCCATCTAAAACACAGACATGTGCTTTTCATCTCAAAAACAGACAAGCAACCCGAGCTCTGAGGATCGCCTGGAAAGGAATCCCACTGGAGCATTGCAGCGCACCCAAATACCTGGGAGTCACTCTGGACCATGCTCTGACCTACAAGAAGCACTGCCTGAATATCAAGCAAAAAGTGGGTGCTAGAAACAATATCATACGAAAGCTGACTGGCACAACCTGGGGATCACAACCAGACACAATGAAGACATCTGCCCTTGCGCTATGCTAGTCTGCTGCTGAGTATGCATGCCCAGTGTGGAACACATCTCACCACACTAAAACAGTGGATGTGGCTCTTAATGAGACATGCCGCATTATCACGGGGTGTCTGCGCCCTACACCACTGGAGAAATTACACTGTTTAGCCGGTATTGCACCACCTGACATCTACCGGGAAGTAGCAGCCAATAGTGAAAGGGCCAAGGCAGAGACATCTCCAGCTCATCCCTTGTTTGCGTAACAGCCAGCACGCCAACGACTTAAATCAAGAAATAGTTTTCTAAGATCCACAGAGACACTCGCTGGAACACCTCAGCAAGCGAGAGTCCAAAAGTGGCAGGCTCAACCCAGAACCTCAATCAGTGACTGATACCAAATGAGAGGCTCCCCCCTGGGCACACAGAAAACTGGGCAACTTGAGGCGCTGAACAGACTGCGGTCTGGCACCACAAGATGCAGAGCCAACCTTAAGAAATGGGGCTACAGGGTGGAATCCTCAGCATTCGAGTGTGGAAAAGAGCAAACCACTGACCACCTGCTGCAATGTACCCTGAGCCCTGCCACATGCACAATGGAGGACCTTCTTGCGGCAACACCAGAAGCACTCCAAGTGGCCAGATACTGGTCAAAGGACATTTAATCAACTACCAAGCTTGCAAACTCTGTGTCTTTTGTATGTTTGTTTGTTCTGTCAAAAATGCAATACAACTGTTCGGTTGCCTGACACAATAAATAAATAAATAAATAAATAAATAATAGTTGGTGGAGTTCAGAACATTCTTTGATTGTAGGTGAACTATAAGTTCCAGCAACTACAACTCCCAAATGACAAAATCCATTTTTTGAGTGATGGCCACTCCTTGGGTTAGTAGGTATCTTGAGGCCTAATTTGGTGTCAATTCATCCAGTGGTTTTTGAGTTATGTCAATCCCACAAACGAACATTACATTTTTATTTTGATAGATAAAGTAAGTCTTAAAGTAGCAACCTCCACCAACAAAACTGCAGCCATCACATGCTTTCAATGAAGTCCGATGAAGCCATTCCTAAGGCAGGATGAGTGTGGAGCCATTCCAAAACGAGCATCCGGAGACAATGACCGCTCTCCTCTCTCGCCCTCCCTTCTATCAACCGGTCCCCGGAGTGCAACTTCGTCAGGAGCAAATGTCTTTGACCTTTTCAATGTTCTGCAATTGGATTGGCTACCCAGGCCGCCTCGGATGCCAATGGCCCTTTAATTAGCCTGTGGGGACTGAGGAGTAATGGACAGCCAATCAAAAGAAAGCATATTGAAAAGGTCAGGCATATGCGGTAGGGGGCTATAATTCACCAAACTGTTGAGGTGTTGCATTTTGGGTGGCAATGGTTACTCTCTTGCCCAGTTTGGGAAAAAATACAAAACTGTGTTTGAAACGTGTATATATATATATAGTTGGCTAGAGAAGGATGGATAGATGTCTGCACACGCACACATTCCTATCTATCTATCTATCTATCTATCTATCTATCTATCTATCATCTATCTATCTATCTATCTATCTATCTATCTATCTATCTATCTGCTTTGAAGACTGCCCAGAAGCTTCAATTAGTCCAACAGTCGGCAGCTAGGTTGGCGCAACAGAGGAGCATACAACTCCTCTGTTACGCCACCTCCACTGGCTGCCGATCTGCTACCGAGCACAATTCAAAGTGCCGGTAGTAACCTTTAAAGCCCTAAACCAGTGTTTTTCAACCTGGGGGCCAGGACCCCTAGGGGGGTCATGGGGGAGTGTCAGAGGGGTCGCCAAAGACCATCATAAACACAGTATTTTCTATTAGTCATAGGAGTTCCGTGTGGGAAGTTTGGATGAATTCTATCGCTGGTTGGGTTCAGAATGCTCTGTGATTGTAGGTGAACTAAGGTGTGCCAAGTTTGGTTTAATTCCATTGTTGGTGTTTGGAATACTCTTTGATTGTAGGTGAACTATAAATCCCAGTAACTACAACTCCCAAAGGTCAAGATTTATTTCCCCCAAACTCCACCAGTGTTCACATTTGGGCATATTGAGTCTTCGTGCCAAGTTTGATCCAGATCCATCATTGTTTGAGTCTGGATGTAGGTGAACCGACTCCAAAACTCAAGGTCTATGCCCACCAAACCCCGTATTTCCTGTTGGTCATGGGAGTTCTGTGTACCAAGTTTGGTTCAATTCCATCGTTGGTGGAGTTCAGAATGCTCTTTGATTGTAGATGAACTATAAATCCCAGCAACCACAACATCCAAACGTCAAAGTCTCTTTTCCCCAGAATCAAAGTCTCTTTTCCCCTCTATTGCCCCAGTGTTCAAATTTGGGCATATTGATTCTTTGTGCCAAGTTTGGTCCAGATCCATCATTGTTAGAGTCCACGGTGCTCTCTGGATGTAGGTGAACTACAACTCCCAAACTCAAGGTCAATGCCCACCAAACCCTTACAGGTTTTTTTTGTTGGTCATGGGAGTTCTGTGTGTCAAGTTTGTTTTAATTCCATCATTGGTGGAATTCAGAATGCTCTTTGATTGTAGGTGAACTATAAATCCCAACAATTACAACTCCCAAATATCAAGGTCTATTTTCCCCCAACTCCACCAGTGTTCACATTTGGGCATATTGAGGATTCGTGCCAATTTTGGTCCAGATCCATCATTGTTTGAATCTGGATGTAAGTAAACTCCAAATGACTCCAAAACTCAAGGTCTGTGCCCACAAAACCCAGTATTTCCTGTTGGTCATGGGAGTTCTGTGTGCCAAGTTTGGTTTAATTCCATCATTGGTGGAGTTCAGAATGCTCTTTGATTGTAGGTGAACTATAAATCCCAGCAGGTACAACTCCAAAATGACAAAATCACCCCCACCCCCCCTAAAACCCCTTACTTACTTAGGCGATCCATCGTAGTCTGAGGACGATGGTCCTCCAAGTGTAGTATCCTGGCAGTGGGTCCGTAGGTGACTGTGGAGCCCTATTCTTGACCTGCATGTTCTCCCGCAGTGAGGCCATCAGTTTCCAGGTGGAGGGTGGTCCCGGTCGGGGTTGGCTTGCTGTGCCTTCCTATTGCCACGTTTCACTCTTTCACCCTCCATTCGTGCCTCTTCAAATTCTGCAGCACAGGATCTTTTGGAGGCAGCGCTGATGGAACGTATTCTCCCCTACGAACCATCAAGATTACTAAGATCATCTGGAGAGGCCCTGCTCTCGGTCCCACCAGCCTTGCAAGCGCGGCTGGTGGGGACGAGGGACAGGGCCTTCTCGGTGGTGGCCCCGCGACTCTGGAACTCTCTCCCTCTGGAGGCCAGAACCGCCCCATCCATCCTAACATTTAGGAAACGGGTGAAGACGTGGCTGTGGAGTCAGGCCTTCGAGGAATGAGACAACACCATAGGACCCTGGATGGAAGTTGATGTAGATCCATCTTAATAGGACGACTGACCACTGTAGTTTTATATTTAGTGTTTTTAAAGTTGTTTTGTAATTTGTGATATATGATATTTTAATGAATGCATATGTTTTTATGGCTGTAAACCGGGCTGAGTCCCTCAACGAGGTTGAGAAGCTCGGTATACAAAACTGTGAAATAAATAAATAAATAAATCGTTCCAGGAGTTGTATGTGACATCTGTAGATAGTAGGCCTGTTTGATCAAGAAAAAATTTGTTTCTAAAATCGATTTGTAATTGGGGTGTTTTTTTGTTTCGTTATTTAAAATATTTACAAAACTTTACAAAAAAATGTTTTGTTATTTACGAAATTTCGTAAATATTTACAAAACATTTTTAAAACTCCATTTGCCTAGTTTCCAACAGACCTCTGAGGATGCCTGCCATAGATGTGGGCAAAATGTCAGGAGAGAATGCTTCTGGAACATGGTCATACATACAGCCGTGAAAACTCACACAACCGGCCTCCGCGCGCCATCCAATCGGCTCCGGCTCCTGCGCCCTCCTCCTCCTCCTCCTGACACTTCCTGCAACACAGCTGGGAGGAGGAGGAGGAGGAGGAGGGCGCACGCAGGAGCCAGAGCCGATTGGATGGCGCGCGCGCGCTCACAACCGGCCTCCGTGCGCCATCCTCCTCCTCCTCCTCCTCCTCCTCCTCCTCCTCCTCCCAGCTGTGTTGCAGGAAGTGCCAGGAGGAGGAGGAGGAGGGCGCAGGAGCCGGAGCCGGATGGCGCGCGGAGGCCGGTTGTGAGCGCGCGCGCGCCATCCAATCGGCTCTGGCTCCTGCGTGCGCCCTCCTCCTCCTCCTCCTCCTCCTCCTGCCACTTCCTGCAACATAGCTGGGAGGAGGAGGAGGAGGAGGAGGGCGCACGCAGGAGCCGGAGCCGATTGGATGGCGCGCGCGCGCTCACAACCGGCCTCCGCGCGCCATCCTCCTCCTCCTCCTCCTCCCAGCTGTGTTGCAGGAAGTGTCAGGAGGAGGAGGAGGAGGAGGAGGGCGCAGGAGCCGGAGCCGGATGGCGCGCGGAGGCCAGTTGTAAGGGTGAGCGCGCGCGCGCCATCCAATCGGCTCCGGCTCCTGCCACGGTGCACTGCTGGGGTGCTTGGGAGCGCCGGATTGGCTCCCAGGCACCAGCAGCACTCAGCAGCCTCCATCCCATTAACGACACGAGCTGAAGCTCATAAAAAAAATGGGGCTGCTGTTTCGATATTTTTAAACCCTTCCGGGTTTGAAAATATGTTTTGAAATCGCGTCGGATATGGTAAAAATAACGATTTAATTACGAAATAACGAATTAACGAACGAAACCGCACAGGCCTAGTAGATAGTCCACGTCTCGCAGGCATATAGCAAGGTTGGGAGGACAATCACTTTATAAACAAGCCCCTTGGTCTCCCTATGAATGTCCTGGTCCTGAAGCACTCTCTGCTTCATTTGGAAAAAAGCTGCACTCGCAGAGCTCAGGCGATGATGTATTTCAGTGTCAATGTTGTGGGTCACAACAATGTGAGGAACTGTGTTAAGGGGTCATGGCATTAGGAAGGTTTCTCAACCTAGGGGGGATTGCGAGGGGGTGTCAGAGGGGTCACCAAAGACTATCAGAAAACACAGTGGTTCAATTCCATCATTGGTGGAGTTCAGAATGCTCTTTGATTGTAGGTGAACTATAAATCCCAGCGACTACAACTCCCAAATGACAAAATCAATCCACTCCCCAATCCCACCAGTATTCAAATTTGGGTGTATTGGGTATTTGTGCCAAATTTGGTGCAGTGTATGAAAATACATCCTGCATATCAAATACTTACATTATGATTCATAACAGTAGCAAAATTAACATTATGAAGTTGCAACTAAAATAATGTTATGGTTGAGGGTCACCACAACATGAGGTCACCACTACAACTCCCAAATGAACAGTGGTTTGCAAAGTGTGCTCTGCAGAGCCCTTTAAAGAAATTCCTTTCTCAAGTTAATACCAGTTCAGTAAATTTACATCTTAATGGCCTTTGGAAAGACGTCTATATTATTAGCTCCTCTTTATTTGGACACTGCTGGACATTTTTGGTTCAATAAAGCCCTGTTCCTGGGACTCCTTTTCCCCGAATCCAATCACTGACGGCTTCAGAAATGTCAGTAAAATTACAGGCTTGCATTGGGAAGCCTGGTTAGTAGCGAGTTTTATCTGACAACCCATAAATGCGATTTTTAGAGCTGGTTAAGATTGTATTCTGAACTGTAATGCCGGTTTCCGGCTGTGTTCCCCGACGGGCCGCAAGGCTCCAAATAGATTAGGAGACAGATTTAATACAAAGCGGCGATAACAAAGGCACGCGTGGCTCCGTCCAAGCTTGTAATTCAGCATGTTAACATTTCTGGTGCAATTGTGCATTTATGGAGGTTTTAATGTGATGTCCTAAAAATGCTTATATTTATGGGTCGGGAAATATTCTTGGCGGTGACCATGTAATTCATCACAACTTATTAGCATTTTATTGAGAGGGAAGAGGCAAACAATTGGGGGGGGGGGGGGGAAACACGTCTTGTTTCAAATTCACATGATTTACACTCAACCTACCTTCCCACATACACACAAACATCTCTTTCTTGTTACTAAGACTCTTTTCCAGGCAGCCTTGTATTTCGAGATTGCAAACTCAGTAGGTCAAAAAATAGGTTGGGAACCACTGCATTAGAAAATGCATCAGGATTTCAAGTTCAGGTACCACCACCACCCCCCAACCCCAACCCTTGGCCATGTTGGGTCTCTATGACAAATTTCGTCCTGATCTGTTGTTGGCTGGGTTCAGTTCTCACAGGATGCAGGTCAACTACAACTCCCAGATTCCAAGGTCAATCACCTCCAAACACCTTCAGTATTTTCTGTTGGTCAGGGGTGTTCTGTGTGCCAAACACGGTTGTGATTGCTATGGGTCAAGGAAGTGGGAGCCAATGGGAAATCAGCAGCAAACATACATGCTGTAACCCATACATACATACGTACGTTCACTTTTATTAGACAGACTAGCTTGAGGACCTGGCAGTACCTTGGTTATTTGAGAATGGCATTGTTTGTCTGCGCTCCAAGTTTAATCTAGATCCAATGTTAGCTGGGTTCAGTGGGTGCAGGTGAACTATAGCTCCCATATGGAAGTACCATCGTCCATGGTCCATCCTCCTCCAAACCGCACCAAGATGTAGAATGGGTCATGGGGGTCCTGGGTGCCAAGTTTGGTCTTGCTCATTCATTGGATGAGGGTCACAGTGGTCTGAGGAAGTGAGTGAAGGTACTGTGAGTCCCATCATCCGTGGTCCATCCTCCTCCAAACTGCACCAGGATGTAAACTGGGTCATGGGGGCTCTGTGTGCCAAATTTGGTCTTGATCAGTCATTGGATGAGGGAAGTAGTGGTCTCGGGAAGTGAATGGAGGTACTTCAAGTCCCATCATCCATGGTCCATCCTCCTCCAAACTGTAGTAGGATGTAGAGTGGGTCATGGGGGCTCTGTGTGCCAAGTTTGATCTTTATCTGTCTTTGTTGGGGGCCACAGTGGTCTGTGGGAACCGAAGGATTGAAAATACTAAAAATCCCATCATCCATTGTCTGTCCTCCCCCAAATCTCATCAGGATGTAAAAGGGGTCATGGGGGTAATGTGTGGCAAGTTTGGTCTTGATCAGTCATTGGATGAGGGAAGTAGCGGTCTCGGGAAGTGAGTGGAGGTACTTCAAGTCCCATCATCCATGGTCCGCCCTCCTCCAAACTATAGTAGGATGTAGAGTGGGTCACGGGAGCTCTGTGTGCCAAGTTTGGCCTTTATCAGTCTTTGCTGGGCGTAACAGTGGTCTGTGGGAACTGAAGGGTTTGAAAGTATTACAAATCCCATCATCCATTGCGTGTCCTCCCCCAAACCTCACCAGGACGTAAAGGGGGTCATGGGGGTTATGTGTGCCAAGTTTGGTCCAGGTCCATCATTCATGCGGGTTGCAGTGGCCTGTGAAAGTGAGAGCCAATCAGAATGCTGCCACATACACCTCCCGACCTACGTCCGCCCTCCACATACCAACATTCACTTTTAATAGAGAGATAGATAAATAGATACATTAGATCATCAATATATTGTTTTGTTCTATGCTTGTAGAAATGAGTTGGTGAACACAGGCAAAAGTGCATATGTAGTGGAATTGTAAATAGTAGGCCTGGGCGGTTTCGTTCGTTAATTTTGTAATTCGTTAAATATTCGTTAATTTTAGCAATTACAAAACGATTACAAAACTTATTTTTAAACCCGGAAGTGTTTTTAAATATCGAAACGGCAGGCGCCAAAAAATTTTGTATTTCCGTCCATTTCGGAAATACGTAAGATGGCCGCCTGGCGAGCGAGAGGGCGAGCGAGAGGGCGAGCGGCGAGCGAGAGGGCGAGCGAGAGGGCGAGCGGCGAGCGAGAGGGCGAGCGGCGAGCGAGAGGGCGAGCGAGAGGGCGAGCGAGAGGGCGAGCGAGAGGCGAGCGAGAGGGCGAGCGAGAGGGCGAGCGAGAGGGCGAGCGAGAGGGCGAGCGGCGAGCGAGAGGGCGAGCGAGAGGGCGAGCGGCGAGCGAGAGGGCGAGCGGCGAGCGAGAGGGCGAGCGAGAGGGCGAGCGGCGAGCGAGAGGGCGAGCGAGAGGGCGAGCGAGAGGGTGAGCAAGAGGGCGAGCGAGAGGGCGAGCGAGAGGCGAGCGAGAGGGCGAGCGAGAGGGCGAGCGAGAGGGCGAGCGAGAGGGCGAGCGAGAGGGCGAGCGGCGAGCGAGAGGGCCCGCCAGAGTGAGTGCCTGCCTTCCCTCCTTAATAATAATTTCTACTAAATTAATAATTAAATTAAAAAAATATTTAAAAAATATTGAAAAGGAAGGGCGCCATCTTTACAAAATGTTTTGTAAATATTAACGAAATTTCGTAAATACCGAACTTTTTTAAGGGAAAATTTTGTAATTATTTTAAATATCGAAACAAAAAAAAACCCCAAATACAAATCGATTTTAGAAACAAATTTTTGCGTTGTTACCCAGGCCTAGTAAATAGGTACAAAATTTTTGGGAAATGGTTATTAGGAAACTTCTGATGAACTTTAAGGATCCAGAAAGCTTTGAATTTGCTGTCCTTGGGAGGTCAAGCCCACTACCAATGATTAGTTCACGAAATCCCAAGAGCATTGTAAAGAGCTCCTTACGTTAAGCAGCTAGAATGTGGGCCTGGCGAAGCCCTGGCAGCCATCTTAGGATAGTGAAACAAGGAGACACCATCTTAGTTAAGGGTTTTCTAGAGAGGGCATGTCCTAATCCAGGAAGCAGAGATTAGAAGGCCAGGATTGGTTAGAAAATAGGAGGCAGGGTCTAGCATTCAAAAAGAAAAAATGTAACTTTTGAACTGAGGCTTGAGTTAGCAGTTGGAATTTGTCCGTTGGGGGAGTTTGTCAGTTGGTGATAACAGTTGGTTGGTGTTAGATAGGAGAGCTGGGTTAATCTTTTGGGGTATTCAAAAGCTAGAGAAATTAGCTAGGAATACAGATAGTGGAACAGGACCTTGCTGGTGGTCTGTTCTTTGTCCCTGAGGAAGACTAGGCCAAAGGCTATTGGCTAAGTTCCAGAAAGGGGGAATTTTTTTTGGATTAATTTCCTGAGATAATCTCCTGTTTTGTTAACATCAAGATTTGAAAAAGTACGTGTGAAAAAGATCTTGGAGTCTTCGTGGACAACAAGTTAAACATGAGCCAACAATGTGATGTGGCGGCAAAAAAAGCCAATGCGATTTTGGCCTGCATCAATAGGAGCATAGTGTCTAGATCTAAGGAAGTAATGCTACCCCTCTATTCTGCTTTGGTTAGACCACACCTGGAATATTGTGTCCAATTCTGGGCACCACAATTCAAGAGAGATATTGACAAGCTGGAATGTGTCCAGAGGAGGGCGACTAAAATGATCAAGGGTCTGGAGAACAAGCCCTATGAGGAGCGGCTTAGGGAACTGGGCATGTTTAGCCTGAAGAAGAGAAGGCTGAGAGGAGATATGATAGCCATGTATAAATATGTGAGAGGAAGCCACAGGGAGGAGGGAGCAAGCTTGTTTTCTGCTTCCTTGGAGACTAGAACGCGGAACAATGGCTTCAAACTACAAGAGAGGAGATTCCATCTGAACATTAGGAAGAACTTCCTGACTGTGAGAGCCGTTCAGCAGTGGAACTCTCTGCCCCGGAGTGTGGTGGAGGCTCCTTCTTTGGAAGCTTTTAAGCAGAGGCTGGATGGCCATTTGTCAGGGGTGATTTGAATGCAATATTCCTGCTTCTTGGCAGGGGGTTGGACTGGATGGCCCATGAGGTCTCTTCCAACTCTTTGATTCTATGATTCTATGAACCCAGAACCCATCTAAGAATTGTACATCAAACGTAACCCGAAGCTTATGTACTAGGGCTGGGCGGTTTCATTTCGTAATTCGTTAAAAATTCGTTTTTTTTTATAACGAAGCGATTTTGAACCATTCAGGAGCATCTAAAAAACAAAACGAATTTTTCAATTCCTTTCGTAATTGCTTTGTATTCGTTTCATATTCGTTTCGAAATCATTTCGTTATTATTTCCGCATGTCTGGGGCAAGTTTTATAGCTGTTGTTTGTTTAATCAGTGAAAAAAAATTATAAATATCACACCAACAGTCAACAACAGAGGGAGAGGGAAGCTTCAAAAGTTCCCCCTGTCCCATATGGAGGTTTTTTAGCGTATTGCGCAGTTGCGTCCGCCATTAACGAATCAATTCGTATTCGTTTCGAAATCGTTTCGTAATTGTTTCGTAATTTACAAAATTTCGTAAATATCGAACTTTTTTAAAGAAAAATTTCGGAATTCTTTTAAATATCAAAATGCAAAAAAACCCAAAAAATGAATCGAGTTTAGAAACAAATTTTTCCGTGGTTGCCCAGCCCTATTATGTACCAGTAACTTACTGAAACCACTACACATTTGTATCAGAAGAAGTTTAAGCCTTTTAAATAAATGTTTTATTTATTGTTAACACTCTATAACAGCCTCAGTGTGAACATCATTGTGATTTAAACCCTCTAAATAAAACAAACACTATTGTAACACAAAAGGGTGTTACTAAATATACTCTTCACATACAACTCAGCCTTAATACCAAACAAAAAGGTGGCAGCGAAAACAATTGAAGAAACAGTTTCCATATCTCTCGGTGGCCTCTTTCCTGTTTTAAAAATTCCCCTGCACCTATATATAAAATTTGGTTGTCAGCTTGTGGGATTCACTATTTTAAAAACCCCTGTTCCTTTCCCCAAGTTCCTTATAAGCATCAAGGCTTCCTTTGGGCTTCATAGAAACCTATTTGGGGCTTTCTAGAAACTGCAGATCACAAACACAGAGACAAATCGATTACGAAGGACTGTTCTGGCTTTCGCTAACAAGATGCTGAGCACAGCTTGTTTTATTACTTCAAAGGCCACGATTTCATCATGTCAGCGACCAAGGCAAGGAGGAATTATCGGGAATGGTTTTTGTTTTTTGAGCCAAAGGCATGAGCTGAAGCGGAGGGGTAGCTAAGCTACAACTAAGCAAATCGGGATCTAGGAAGCGTCTGGGTTAGAGACCTTCTTGGAACCATGTCGGCATTGAGCGTCTGTTAGGGTTGAGCCTATGCTGTTCAATGTGTGCCAGGCATCTGATCAAGGCTTGGGAGGAAAGGAGCCAATCTGGAGGGGAAGCCAAGAGTCCAAGAGCAAACCAAAGGGCTAGTAGGAAAAAAATATGTCTGTACAGGAGGTGACCATAATGGTCAAAAGACCTGGAAACCATGAATTCCTACGGAGCTCCATTGGCTGCCGTTCATTTTCCGGTCCCAATTCAAGGGACAGGTTCTTACCTACAAAGCCCTAAACGGTTTGGGACCTGCCTACCTGCGTTACCGCATTTCTGTGTATGAACCCACACAATCTCTTTGATCATCTGGAGAGGCCCTGCTCACGCTCCCACCTCCATCGCAAGCCTTCTCGGTGGAGGGCCTTCTCGGTGGTGGTCCCTCGACTCTGGAACTCACTCCCCAAAGACATCAGGCATGCCCCAACTCTGGCAGTCTTTAGGAGGAATATTGTGTCCAATTCTGGGCACCACAATTGAAGAGAGATACTCACAAGCTGGAATGTGTCCAGAGGAGGGTGACTAAAATGATCAAGGGTCTGGAGAACAAGCCCTATGAGGAGCAGCTTAAAGAGCTGGGCATGTTTAGCCTGAAGAAGAGAAAGATGAGAAGAGATATGATAGCCATGTATAAATATGTGAAAGGAAGCCACAGGAATTCAAGAGAGATATTGACAAGCTGGAATGGGTCCAGAGGAGGGCGACTAAAATGATCAAGGGTCTGGAGAACAAGCCCTATGAGGAGCGGCTTAAGGAGCTGGGCATGTTTAGCCTGAAGAAGAGAAGGCTGAGAGGAGATATGATAGCCATGTATAAATATGTGAAAGGAAGCCACAGGAATTCAAGAGAGATATTGACAAGCTGGAATGGGTCCAGAGGAGGGCAACTCAAATGATCAAGGGTCTGGAGAACAAGCCCTATGAGGAGCGGCTTAAGGAGCTGGGCATGTTTAGCCTGGAGAATAGAAGGATGAGAAGAGATATGATGGCCATGTATAAATATGTGAGAGGAAGCCACAGGGAGGAGGGAGCGAGCTTGTTTTCTGCTTCCCTGGAGACTAGGACGCGGAATAATGGCTTCAAACTAAAAGAGAGGAAATTCCATCTGAACATGAGGAAGAACTTCCTGACTGTGAGAGCCGTTCAGCAGTGGAACTCTCTGCCCCGGAGTGTGGTGGAGGCTCCTTCTTTGGAAGCTTTTAAACAGAGGCTGGATGGCCATCTGTCAGGGGTGATTTGAATGCAATATTCCTGCTTCTTGGCAGGGGGTTGGACTGGATGACCCATGAGGTCTCTTCCAACTCTTTGACTTTATGATTCTACTAGCCGTCCCCTGCCACGCATTTCTGTGGCCCACATGGTGGTTCTGTGTGGAAGGTTTGGCCCAATTCTGTCATGGGTGGGGTTCAGAATGCTCTGTGATTGTAGGTGAACTATACATCCCAGCAACTACAACTCCTACATGTCAAGATTCTATTTTCTCCAAACTCCACCAGTGTTCACTTTTGGGCATATTGAGTATTCGTGTAGAGTTTGGTCCAGATCCATCATTGTTTGAGTCCACAGTGATCCCTGGATGGAGGAGAACTACAACTCCAAAACCAAAGGACACTGCCCACGAAACCCTTCCAGTATTTTCTGTTGGTCATGGGAGAACTGTGTGTCAAGTTTGGTTCAATTCCATCGTTGGTAGGGTTCAGAATGCTCTGTGATTGTAGGTGAACTATACATCCCAGAAGCTACAACTCCCAAATGACAAAATCAATGTTTTCTGAGTGAAGGACATACATTGGGTTGTTAGGTGTCTTGTGTCCAAATTTGGTGTCAATTCCCCAGTAGTTTTTGAGTTCTGTTAATCCCACAAACGAACATTACATTTTTATTTATCCCAGCAACTACAACTCCTACATGTTAAGATTTTCTCCAAACTCCACCAGTGTTCACTTTTGGGCATATTGAGTATTCGTGTAGAGTTTGGTCCAGATCCATCATTGTTTGAGTCCACAGTGATATGGGTGTAGGTGAACTACAACTCCCAAAACTCAACGTCAATGCACACCAAACTCTTGTAGTGTTTTCTGTTGATCATGGGAGTTCTGTGTCCCAAGATTGGTTCAATTCCATCATTGGTGGAGTTCAGAATGTTCTTTGATTGTAGGTGAACTATAAATCCCAGCAACTACAACTCCCAAATGACAAAATCAATTTTTTTGAGTGAAGGACATACATTGGCCTGATAGGTGTCTTGTGTCCAAATTTGGTGTCAATTCATCCAGTGGTTTTGGAGTTCTGTTAATCCCACAAACGAACATTACATTTTTATTTATATAGATGATTCTATGTACTGAGTTCAGCACCTTGGATAGCTCCCTTAAAAGTCAATGGGAAGTGTGGTGGGTGAAAACATTTTGACTTTGTGGAAATGATTCATAGCTCTGGTGCCTCTGTCAGAACATTGGAACCTTGTTGTTGGGGGTTTTTTTTTAGAATCTAAGGTGATGAACCTATTTTGGGGATGGGGTACTGACCTGAGACAGCTTCCATAAAGTTCAGAGCATGGCTAAAAGTAGGCACATCATGCCACCGAGAAGGGTGTCACCAGCCACCATTGGTTAGAAGCAAAGCCATTAAAGTCAGGAATGGATGGATGCATCAACAGGGCAGTCAAGTATTGATCCCTCTCTTCCACTGAGAATATGGTTTCATTTTCTCTTATTTACTGTCCGGTGGCGCAGTGGGTAAAAGCACTGAGCTGCTGAGCTTGTTGATCGAAAGGTCGCAGGTTCGATTCCGGGGAGTGGCGTGAGCTTCCGCTGTCAGCCCTTGTTTCTGCCAACCTAGCAGTTCGAAAACATCCAAATGTGAGTAGATCAATAGGTACCGCTCCGGAGGGAAGGTAACTTTGCTCCATGCAGTCATGCTGGCCACATGACTTTGGAGGTGTCTATGGACAACGCCGGCTCTTCCGCTTAGAAATGGAGATGAGCACCACACCCCAGACTCAGACATGACTGGACTTAATGTCAGGGGACTACCTTTACCTTACTGTATATTTATTTATTTATTTATTGATCTATCGTGTCATCCGCAACCAGAACATTGTATTACATTTCTAACAGAACAGAACAAACAAACAGTTTTTTTTTAAAAAAAAAACCCACAAATTTTGCAAACTTGGTAGCTGATTAAATGTCCTTTGACCAGTATCTGGCCACTTGGAGTGCCTCTGGTGTTGCCGCAAGAAGGTCCTCCATCATGCATGTGGCAGGGCTCAGGTTGCATTGCAGCAGGTAGTCAGTGGTTTGCTCTTCTCCGCACTCGCATGTCGTGGATTCCACTTTGTAGCCCCATTTCTTACGAATGGCTCTGCATCTCGTGGTGCCAGAGCGCAGTCTGTTCAGTGCCTTCCAAGTCACCCAGACTTCTGTGTGCCCGGGAGGGGTCTCTCATCTGGTATCACCCACGGATTGAGGTGCTGGGTTTGAGCCTGCCACTTTTGGACTCTCGCTTGCTGAGGTGTTCCAGCGAGTGTCTCTGTAGATCTTAGAAAATTATTTCTTGATTTAAGTCGTTGACATGCTGGCTGATAACCAAACAAGGGATGAGCTGGAGATGTCTCTGCCTTGGTCCTTTCACTATTGGCTGCTACTTCCTGGCGGATGTCAGGTGGTGCAATACCGGCTAAGCAGTGTAATTTCTCCAGTGGTGTAGGGTGCAGACACCCCGTGAAAATACGGCATGTCTAATTAAGAGCCACATCCACTGTTTTAGTGTGGTGAGTTGTGTTCCACACTGGGCATGCATACTCAGCAGCAGAGTAGCACAGCGCAAGGGCAGATGTCTTCACTGTGTGTGATTGTGATCCCCAGGTTGTGCCAGTCAGCTTTCGTATGATATTGTTTCTAGCACCCACTTTTTCCTTGATGTTCAGGCAGTGCTTCTTGTAGGTCAGAGCACGGTCCAGAGTGACTCCCAGGTATTTGGGTGCGCTGCAATGCTCCAGTGGGATTCCTTCCCAGATAATCCTCAGAGCTCGGGATGCTTGTTTGTTCTTAAGGTGAAAGGCACATGTCTGTGTTTTAGATGGGTTGGGGATCAGCTGGTTTTCCCTGTAATAGGCAGTAAGGGCATCTAGAGCTTCGGAGAGCTTCTGTTCAACTATCTCAAAGCTCCCTGCTTGAGCAGTAATGGCACGATCATCAGCATAGATGAAACTACTGTATAATTTACTGTATATAATTGAGTATAAGCTGACCCAAATAAGAGCCGAGGCACCTAATTTTACCACACACAAAAAACTGAGAAAACGTATAGAACCGAGTATAAGCCAAGAGTGAAAAATGCAGCAGCAGCTGCTAAATTTCAAAATAAAAATAGATACCAATAAAAAAATTAATGGTCAAAGTGGTCCCTGGTCAAAATGGTTCCTGGTCAACACGATTGTGAGGTCAGAAGTATTATGCTTTAAAACTTTTCTTATTATTATTATTATTATTATTATTATTATTATTATTATTATTTGAAACACAACAAGATGAGTCCACAGCAGACACTCTGCTGGCTGTTGTATTGGATCACATGTTGGACACTTCCCAAGTGTCTAGGAATTATTATTATTATTATTATTATTATTATTATTATTATTATTATTGTTTCTAGCACCCACTTTTTCCTTGATGTTCATGCAGTGCTTCTTGTAGGTCAGAGCACGGTCCAGAGTGACTCCCGGGTATTTGGGTGCGCTGCAATGCTCCAGTAGGATTCCTTCCCAGGTAATCCTCAGAGCTCGGGATGCTTGTCTGTGCTACAAAAATACATATGAAAATACATACATCCATACGAAATACATACGAAAGCTGACTGGCACAACCTGGGGATCACAACCAGATACAGTGAAGACATCTGCCCTTGCGCTATGCTACTCTGCTGCTGAGTACACATGCCCAGTGTGGAACACATCTCACCACACTAAAACAGTGGATGTGGCTCTTAATGAGACATACCGCATTATCACAGGGTGTCTGCGCCCTACACCACTGGAAAAATTACACTGCTTAGCCGGTATTGCACCACCTGACATCTGCCGGGAAGTAGCAGCCAATAGTGAAAGGACCAAGGCAGAGACATCTCCAGCTCATCCCTTGTTTGGGCATCAGCCAGCACATCAACGACTTAAATGAAGACATAGTTTTCTTAGATCCACAGAGACACTCGCTGGAACACCCCAGCAAGCGAGAGTTCAAAAGTGGCAGGCTCAAACCCAGCACCTCAATCCGTGGGTGATACCAGATGAGAGACTCCCCCCTGGGCACTCAGAAGACTGGGCGACTTGGAAGGCACTGAACAGACTGCGCTCTGGCACCACGAGATGCAGAGCCAATCTTAAGAAATGGGGCCACAAAGTGGAATCCACGACATGCGAGTGCGGAGAAGAGCAAACCACTGACCACCTGCTGCAATGCAACCTGAGCCCTGCCACATGCACAATGGAGGACCTTCTTGCGGCAACACCAGAGGCACTCCAAGTGGCCAGATACTGGTCAAAGGACATTTAATTAGCTACCAAGTTTGCAAAATTTGTGGGTTTTTTGTTAGAAATGTAATACAATGTTCTGGTTGCGGATGACACGATAAAGAAATTATTATTATTATTATTATTATTATTATTATTATTATTATTAGACAAATTCATCCTTTTGCAGAAGCCTCCCGCTCCCACTCCTCAGAATATAAGAAAACAAAATACAAGTTGTGTAACAAACTGGACCAAGGGGGGAAATGCATACAAATAGAGCCTTCGATAGCTCCTCCGACATGCAACCTACTTTCCTGAGCATTTGAAAACGCTGCCTTTTGCTCTCACATTGAATGGATACAAAAAGGAAACCACTTACTCTATCTGTACGAGGACTTCCCCCTGAGCGTTTACGAGCTCCTGGATGTTGGGTATGCTTTCAAAAGGCTCGGAGCAGGGCAAAGGGCAGCGTTGCTTAGATTTTGAAAGCACTTAGGCAGAGACTTGGTGGAAAGGCCGCACCGGGCAATTTGGTTGCAAGCGCATTCACCGGGGGCAGGCACAGAGATGCAGATCCTCGCATCATCTTGCAATTAAGTGAGTTTTGTTTGAGTTTGGGGTCTTTTTTTGTGACATCGTTTGCCTGCCTGAGGTTATTAGTCAGGTAATAACTCTATGGGAGTGGCTCTCGTGTTTTAATAATGAACAGAAACAGCCCAGTAGTCATTTATCCGAAAGAAGAGAGAGTTGGTTTACAGCAGTGTTTCTCAACCTGGGGGTTGGGACCCCTGGGGGGGTCGCGAGGGGGTATCAGAGGGGTCGCCAAAGACCATCAGAAAACACAGTATTTTCTATTGGTCATGGAGGTTCTGTGTATGAAGTTTAGCCCAATTATCCTGTTGGAGTTCAGAAAGTTCTTTGATTGTAGCTGAACTATAAATTAGGGCTGTCCAAACACGGACAAATTTGTTTCTAAACTCGATTCGTTTTTAGGGTTTTTTTGCGTTTCGTTATTTAAAAGAATTCCGAAATTTTCCTTTAAAAAAGTTCGATATTTACGAAATTTCGGAAATCATAAAACAATTACGAATCGATTACGAATCGATTCGTTAATGGCGGCCACGATCGCGCAATACGCTAAAAAAACTTCTGAAGCTTCCCTCTCCCTCTGTTGTTGACTGTTGGTGTGATAATTATTTTTTTTTCACTGAGAAAACAAACAGCAACCCTAAAACTTGCAACAGACATGCGGAAATAATAACGAATCAATAACGAATCAATAACGAATCAATAACGAAACAATTATGAAACGAATTGGAAAAATTCGTTTCGTTTTTCGTTGCTCCTGAATGGTTCAATATCGCTTCGTTATAAAAAAAAATCGAATTTTTAACGAATTACGAAATTACGAAACGAAACCGCCCAGCCCTACTATAAATCCCAGCAACTACAACTCCCAAATGTCAAGGTCTATTATCTCTAACCTCCTTCAGTATTCACTAGGGCTGGGTGGTTTCTTTTCGTTAATTCGTAATTCGTTAAAAAATCCTTATTTTTTTGTTAACGAAGCGATAACGAACCATTCTGGAGCAACTTAAAAAAGAAACGAATTTTTCAATTCGCTTCGTAAATGCTTCGTATTTCATTATGTATTCGTTTCGTTATTGGTTTGAGGTCATTTCGTTATTATTTCCGCATGTCTGGGGCAAGTTTTATAGTTGTTTTTTGTTTAATTAGTGAAAAAAAATTATAAAATCACACCAACAGTCAACAACAGAGGGAGAGGGAAGCTTCAGAAGTTTTTTTAGCGTATTGCGCGATCGCGGCCGCCATTAATGAATCGATTCGTTATTGTTTCGTTATCGTTTTGTAATTTTTTTACCATTTACGAAATTTTGTAAATATCGAACTTTTTTTAAGGAAAATTTCGGAATTCTTTTAAATATCGAAACGCAAAAAACCCCAAAAACGAATCAATTTTAGAAACAATTTTTTCCGTTGTTACCCAGGCCTAGTATTCACATATGGTCATGTTGAGTATTCGTGCCAAGTTTGGTCCAGATCCATCATTGTTTAAATCCACAGTGTTCTCTGGATGTAGGTGAACTACAACTCCAAAACTCAAGGTCAATGCCTATCAAACCCTTCCAGTATTTACTCATAGGAGTTCTGTGTGCCAAGACTGGTTCAATTCAGTCATTGGTGGAGTTCAGAATGCTCTTTGATTGTTTGTGAACTATAAATCTCAGCAACTACAACTCCCAAATGACAGCATCAATCTCTCCTTCAACCCCACTAGAATTCAAATTTGGGCATATCAGGCATTTGTGCCAAATTTGGTCCAGTGAATGAAAATACATCCTGCATATCATGACAATTCATAACAGCAGCAAAATTACAGTTGTGATGTAGCAACAAAAATAATGTTATGGTTGGGGGTCACCACAACATGAGAGAACTGTATTAAGGGGTCATGGCATTAGGAAGGTTGAGAAACACTGGTTTACAGAGTGATGGTGAGGCACAATAGGACACGAAGTGAACTTAACTGATGCTCTCTTGTTCAAAGGTTTGGGGCAGAAGGTTTGTTGGTGGAGCCTCTTGGAAGGAGAAGACCACTTCCTTCATTAGATTACTTGTCTCTTATTTATCACTCATAAGCCATGGTCTAGGAGACCCAGTGGTGCAGTGGGTTAAACCCTTGTGCCAGTAGGATTGAAGACCGACAGGTTGGAAGTTCGAATCCAGAGTTAGTGCGGATGAGCTCCTTTTGTCAGCTCCAGCTCCTCATAATATGTTCTGTAGTGGCTCCAATCCTTCCTGGAGGGCCGTTCCCAGATGGTGAAGCTGGGAGACACCTGCTCGGACCCCTGGCCTTTGGCCTGGCCTTTGGTGGATGACCTCCATAGGGAGCTGGGCAGGGGGAGTGTGACCTTGTTGGTTCTCTTGGACATCTCAGCGGCTTTCGATATCATCAATCATGGTATCCTTCTGGGACGACTCTCCAGGATGGGTCTTGGAGGCATGGTTCTGTCGTAGCTCCAGTCCTTCCTAGAGGGCCATTCCCAGATGGTGAAGCTGGGAGACACCTGCTCGGACCCCTGGCCTTTGACCTGTGGGGTCCCGCAAGGTTCCATTCTGTATCCCATGCTTTTTAACATCTACATGAAACCACTGGGAGAGGTCATCCAGAGTTTTGGAGTTGGCTGCCATCTTTCCGCAGATGACACACAACTCTACTACTCTCTTCCAACTAATTCCAAGGAAGCCCCTTGAGTGCTGGACGAGTGCCTGGCCGCTGTGGCTGTCTGGATGAGGAGGAACAGGCTGAGGATTAATCCCGACAACACAGAGGTCCTCCTGGTAGATCGTAAACCAGATCAGGGTATAGGGTGGCAATCTGTGTTGGATGGGGTTGCACTCCAACTGCAGTCACAGGTTCACAGATTGGGTGTCCTCCTGGACTCATCACTGACGCTTGAAGCTCAGGCATCGGCGGTGGCCAGGAGGGCCTTTGCACAATTAAGACTCGTGTGCCAACTGCTACCCTTACCTCATGAAGGCGGATCTGGCCAGGGTGATCCATGTCTTAGTCACCTCCAGCTTGGACTACTGTAATGCACTCTACGTGGGGCTGCCCTTGAAAACACTCCTGAAATTTCAATTGGTCCAACTGGCGGCAGACAGGTTGTTAACTGGGCTCCTTACAGGGAGTGGTCAACCCTCCTGTTTAAGGAGCTCTATTTGCTTATGTTCATTTTCCGGTCCCAATTCAAGATGCAAGTTCTTGCCTACAAAACCTGGGGGAGTTGTTTGTGTGCATGCACTGTAGTGTCTTTTTGCTTTTTTGGATTTAAAGTCCCTTCCACTGTGTTTTTCAGCGTTTTTATGTGTGATGGTCACTCGCTGGCCTGAGAGGTGTCTTGTGTCCAAATTTGGTGGCAATTCGTCCAGTGGTTTTTGAGTAATGTTAATCCCACAAATGAACGTTTTATTTATATATTTATTATTTACTAGCCATCCCCTGCCACGCGTTGCTGTGGCCCACATGGGGGTTCAGTGTGGGGGGTTTGGCCCATTTCTATCATTGGTGGGGTTCAGAACGCTCTGTGATTGTAGGTGAACTATAAATCCCAGCAACTACAAGTCTTAAATGTCAAGATTCTATTTTCCCCAAACTCCACCAATGTTCATATTTGGGCATATTGAGTATTCCTGTCAAGTTTGGTCCAGATCCATCATTGTTTGAGTCCACAGTGTTCTCTGGATGGAGGTGAACTACAATTCCAAAATTCAAGGTCAATGCTCATCAAACCCTTCTAGTGTTTTCTGTTGGTCATGGGAGTTCTGTGTGCCAAGTTTGGTTCAATTCCACTGTTGATGGAGTTCAGAATACTTTTTGATTGTAGGTGAACTATAAGTCCCAGCAACTACAACTCCCAAATGACAAAATCATAAGTTTTTGAGTGATGGTCACTCCTTGTGTCGTGAGACGTTTTGTTGCCAAATTTGGTATGATTTCGTTCATTGGTTCTTTTGTTTTTAAGATACTCATTGTGCACAGAGCATTTATATATATATATAGACTAGCTGTCCCCTGCCATGCATTGCTGTGGCCCAGTCTGTGGATCTGAAAACTAAAGTAATGAGAAAATGTTGGTTTCTAAGATATGTAATGTCTTTATGCTTGTGGGTAAACAGTATTTCTTGCTGTTTCTTTGTCAGTGTTGATGTGGAGAGTGTCTGGTTTGCCTCCTCTGGAACATGCAACATATCATTGTCCTTCTTTAAGGGTCCTTTTCAAATCTATGATACTATATCTCTCTGTGTGTGAATCATATCTATCTACCTATCTATATCTATCTATGGCTGGATGGCTCTTTCTCAGGAGGACTTTGATTACATTTTCTTGCCCTGATGAAGGGAGTTGGATTGGATGGCCTTAAGTATTTTCTGTTGGTCATGGGGGTTCTGAGTGGGAGGTTTGCCCCGATTCTGTCATTTGTGGGGTTCAGAATGCTCTTTGATTGTAGGTGAACTGTGAATCCCAGTGATTACAACTCCCAAATCACAAGGTCTATTTTCCCCAAACACCATCTGTGTTCATATTTGGGCATATTGAGTGCATGTTTGGTTCAATTCCATCATTGGTGGAGTTCAGAATGCTCTTTGATTGTAGGTGAACTATAAATCCCAGCAACTACAACTCCCAAATGTCAAGGTCTATTTCCTTTAAAGTCCATCTGTGTTCATATTTGGGCATATGGAATATTCGTGCCAAGTTTGGTCCAGATCCATCATTGTTTGAGTCCACAGTGCTCTCTGGATGCAGGTGAACTACAACTCCCAAACTCAAGGTCAATGCCCACCAAACCATTCCAATGTGTTCTGTTGGTCATGGAAGTCCTGTATGACATGTCTGGTTCAATTCCATTATTGGTGGAGTTCAGAATGCTCTTTGATTGTAGGTGAACTATACATCCCAGCAACTACAACTCCCAAATGTCAAGGTCTATTTCCCTTATAGTCCATTTGTGTTCATATTTGGGAATATGGAATATCCGTGCCAAGTTTGGTCCAGATCCATCATTGTTTGAGTCCACAGTGCTCTCTGAATGTGGGTGAACTATAATTCCCAAACTCAAGGTCAATGTCCACCAAACCTTTCCAGTTTTTTCTGTTGGTCATGGGAGCCCTGTGTGCTAAGTTTGGCCCAATTCCATCATTGCTGGAGTTCAGAATGCTCTTTGATTGTAGGCAAACTATAAATCCCAGCAACTACAACTTCCAAACTCAGGGTCAATGCCTACCAAACCCTTCCAATATTTTCTGTTGGCCATGGGAGTTCTGTGTGCCAAGTTAGGATCCAATTACATTGTCCAACCATAACACATGTTATAGTTTGGAGCTCAAAACATCCTGGATCCCGTCTTCCAAGGCAAGCTTTGCAGCATGCATAGGTTGCCTTTAAGGAGAAATGTTGGATGTGTGTATTCCTCCAGCCCGTCCTTTTCAAGCGGCGACTTCGGTGATCTTTTCCCCTCAAGGTGAAACTGCTCTTTCTTCTCGAGCCTCTTCCTCACTCCATGGACCGCTGATGCCCAAGCAATTTAACGTCTCGGAAGCATAAAAGCAGCCGCAATTTCAACAGAGCTGAAATTGCTCAGGAAAACAGGTTTGTTTGTTTCACCCTGAGAAAATTGTGGAGTTTCCCCTCTTTCTGCCCTTGGCTCGTGAAAGGAAGCCACTTTCAAAGTCAGTGGGCAGTGAATCCATTCCACGTTCCTTTTTTTCCAAACGCCCAAAAAGCGATCTGAGGTAAAGATGTCAAATTGCCATTCATTCTGTCACCCAGGCAAGAGCGATTCATTTCTCTTCGCTGGCAGAAAGTCCTTGGAAACGGGGCAGGAAACAACATTCACACACCAGAAAATGTCATTTTGCGTGCCAAAACAAAAAAGTGCCATGTGGTGAATTATGTACAGAAAAGTCCTGGCAGAGAACCATCTCCAGTAATTCTCTCATCAGGATTTCCAGACATTTGGGATATTCCTTTTTCATCCATGATTTAAATTATTGCAAATCTACTTTCCATCCCTGATTCAAGGGACTGAACCTGTTTTGGGTCAATCGTTTGCCGTGTGGAGTGGATTCTCAGCCACTTCGTATACTTCTTAATTTTGGGTAGGCTAGTTTGTGTGGAAATAAGGGGAATTGTGTACGATTCAAAACGGTCATCAAAAGACCAACTATGAGGGCATCTTGTTGTTGTTGTTGTTCATTCGTTCAGTCGCCTCCGACTCTTTGTGACCTCATGGACCTGCCCACGCCAGAGCTCCCTGTCGGCCGTCACCACCCCCAGTTCCTTCAAGGTCAGTCCAGTCACTTCAAGGATGCCATCCATCCATCTTGCCCTTGGTCGGCCCCTCTTCCTTTTTCCTTCCACTTTCCCCAGCATCATTCCCTTCTCTAGGCTTTGCTGTCTCCTCATGATGTGGCCAAAGTACTTCAACTTTGTCTCTAGTATCCTTCCCTCCAGTGAGCAGTCGGGCTTTATTTCCTGGAGGATGGACTGGTTGGATCTTCTCGCAGTCCAAGGCACTCTCAGAATGAGGGCATCTACACTGTAGAGTTAATCCAGTTTGATGCCATTTTCACTCCTATCCCAGGAGTTATAGCTTGATGCGCTACCAGCACTCTTTGGCAGAGAAAGCTCAAGGCATTGTGAAACTGGATGAGGAAGAACAAGCTGAAGATCAATCCCGACAAGACAGAGGTCCTCCTGGTCGATCGAAAACCGGATTGGGGTATAGGGTGGCAACCTGTGCTGGACGGGGTTACACTCCCCCTGAAGTCACAGGTCCACAGTTTGGGAGTCCTCCTGGACTCATCACTTACGCTTGAGGCTCAGGCGTGGGCGGTGTCCGGGAGGGCTTTTGCACAATTGAAACTCGTGCGCCAATTGCGACTGTACCTCGCAAAGGCTGATCTGGCCGGGGTGGTCCATGCCTTGGTCACCTCTAGATTGGACTACTGTAATGCGCTCTATGTGGGGCTGCCCTTGAAAACGGCTCGGAAATTTCAGCTGGTCCAACGGGCAGTGGCCAGGATGTTAACCGGAGCCCTGTATAGTGAGAGGTCAACCCTTCTGTTTAAGGAGCTCCATTGGCTGCCGTTCATTTTCCGGTCCCAATTCAAGGTGCAGGTGCTTACCTACAAAGCCTAAATGGTTTCGGACCTGCCTACCTGCGTGACCACATCTCTGTTTATGAACCACGCGTTCCCTTCGTTCATCCGGCTAACGCGAGCATTTTGAATTGTGCCCAGTAGCAAACTGGCAGCCAGTGGAGTTGGCACAACAGAGGATTCGTATGCTCCCTGAGTGCCCCTCCTGTTAGCAACCTGGCTGCCGAACGGTGGACCATTTGAAGCTTCCGAGCAGTCTTCAAAGGCAATCCCACGTAGAGAGCATTGCAGTAGTCTAAAGGAAGTGACTTTAGAATCGAACTACCAGCGCCCCCTACAGCCGAAATGAGTTTTGAAGCTTTTTTTCTTTGGATCAAACAAGCCTAAGGAGCAGGGAACAGCTCCCACTTGCTTTCGTGTCGAACTGATTTTTGTACCGGGAGGGGGCTTCCTGTTACGTGGTCCTGAAAGTAACAAAAATAACGAAAAAAGTGATGTTTTAGCACCGGGATTGTGGCACAGCTGGCTGAGTGTCAGCTGCATTAAGATCACTCTGACCAAAATGTCATGAGTTCGAAGCCAGCCCGGGTTGGAGTGGGTTTCCAACCAATTGTGTGTAGCCTGTTGTCGACCTTTGCAACCCGAAAGACAGTTGCATCTGTCAAGTAGGAAAATTAGTTACCACCTTAAAGTGTGGGGAGACTAAATTAACTGATTTATGAGGCCATAAAAGAAGACTCCAGCAAAGCATTCTAGCGGGGAAGCATGTGGGAAATGCGGAAGTGCTTCGTCAGCGTCGCAGATGGACGATGAAAGCGACAGCTCCCCTGGCGGCCAGAAAAAGTTAAATAGCCTCTGTGTATGTCTGTATATGTTTGTATGTCAAAAATTGGCATTGAATATTTGCCATATATGTGTACATTGTAATCCACCCTGAGTCCACTACGGGGTGAGAAGGGCGGAATATAAAATCCTTAAATAAATGAATGTAATGAAGGAAAATGGATCCACGCACAACCCTTCCGCACAGCTGAATAGTTCTATTCCCGCTCTTCATTGTGTCTACTTTGCGTGTCAAAGAGCCCCTCTCCTTTTCCATATTGCCATCCTTGTAAAACCCACCATTTCAGCCCATAACTCCCAATTAGACCAAGCTCTTTAGCTTAATAGAAGCAGACAGATCGGAGAAGGCGGTAATACACTCCCCGTCCCCAGCTGTTTAGCTTCCTTTGGCTCGACTTAACAAGGAAAGAGATCTCTCCCCTCCTCCCTTTTTAATAGAAAAGAATTATAGCTTTGACCTTGACTAGATACATTTTCCCTTCGCCTTTTCTGCCCAAAAATATGCAAGTGAGAAAGATCTTTGCTTAAACAATTTATGCTCCGCGGACAGATTTATTCGACTCAGCTGCCAACCACAAGAAAGCCCTGCTATTCTCCGTGGTCTTTTTTGAAAAAACCAGCTGTACTAAATCCTCCATGATGAATTTGGCAAGATTTATAGCCGCGCACAAATAAGGTTGCCAACCTGTCTTATTATTTCACCGGGTCCACCACAGAAGCCACATTGTGGCAGGTGGCTATAAGGCAGCAAAACCTCAGAGACGGCATCGGAAAGATTGCTTCTAATATTAGAATCGAGACGTTGGATGAGACCCCAAAGGCCATCCAGTCCAACCCTATTCTGCATGCATGAAGACACAATCCAATCCCAGGTCTCAGCGGTGGCCGGGAGAGCTTTTGCACAATTAAAACTTGTGTACCAGTTGTGCCCATACCTTGGGAAGTCAGATCTGGCCACAGTGGTCCACGCTCTTGTTACATCCCGAATAGATTACTGCAACGCACTCTATGTGGGGTTGCCTTTGAAGACTGTTCGGAAACTTCAATTAGTCCAATGGCGTTTAGATTACTCATGGGAGCGTCATACAGGGAGCATACCACTAGGCCTGGGTAACAACGGAAAAATTTGTTTCTAAAATCGATTCGTTTTTTGGGGGGTTTTGTGTCTCGTTATTTAAAATAATTACAAAATTTTCCTTTAAAAAAGTTCGATATTTACGAAATTTCGTAAATGTGAAAAAAAATTACAAAACAATAACGAATCGATTTCCAAAACAATAACGAATCGATTCGTTAATGGCGGACGCGACCGCGCAATACGCTAAAAAACCTCCAAATGGGACAGGGGGAACTTCTGAAGCTTAATTAAACCAAAAACAACTATAAAAACCCTTAGAAAACCAAAAACAACTATAAAACTTGCCCCAGACATGTGGAAATAATAACGAAATGACCTCAAAACGATAACAAAACGAATACAATAACGAAATACAAAACATTTACGAAACGATTTAAAAATTCATTTTTTTGAAAAATTGCTCCAGACTGGTTCGTTATCGTTTTGTAATTGAAAAATTAACGAATTTTTTAACGAATTACGAATTAACGAAACGAAACCGCCCAGCCCTACATACCACCCATCTGTTATGTCAGCTCCACTGGCTGCCGATCCAGTTCCGAGCACAATTCAAAGTGCTGGTTTTGACCTACAAAACCCTATACGGCTCCGTACCTGCCTCTCCTTCTACGTCCCACCTTGGAGTTTAAGATCTTCTGGGGAGGCCCTGCTCTCAGCCCCACCTCTATCACAAGTGAGATTGGTGGGGACGAGGAGCAGGGCCTTCTCGGTGGTGGCCCCTCGCCTGTGGAATTCGCTTCCCGGGGAAATAAGGTCATCGACATCCCTCCTCTCTTTCAGAAGGAAACTAAAAACATGGATATGGGACCAGGCCTTTGGGTAATCTGGCAGACAGACAAAGGACAATGACTACTAGAATTGAATAGGATTATGACAATGCGGAACGAACTTACGGATTTTGAGCTTGGCGAAGGTTGATCATTAGATTGGTTTTTATTAGTTGTGATGTATAACTGGATTGTTTTAATTGTTTTATAATTGTTGATATATGTTTTATCTTATTATCTGTTTTGCTGGCATCGAATTGCGCCTTTTGTAAGCCTCCCTGAGTCCCCCCTCGGGGGTTGAGAAGGGTGGGGTAGAAAAGCTTGAAATAAATAAAATAAATAAATAAATTCCCAACAGATGCCCATTCTGTTGGGAATTTAGTGTCTGTTGAAAAACCTCCAAAGAAGGAGACACCACTATATTCCAGAGGATTGGATTCCACTGTCAAACACCTTTTTTCCATCAGGAAAAAAGTAGAGTCTCGCTTATCCGACCTTTGCTTATCCGACATTCCGTCTTATCTAAGAACTCTAAGATCCTCCGGGGAGGCCCTCCTCTCGCTCCCACCTCCATCACAAGCACAGTTGGTGGGGATGAGAGAGAGGGCCTTCTCGGTGGTGGCCCCCCACCTCTGGAACACCCTTCCAAGGGAAATAAGACAGGACCCATCCCTTCCCTCTTTTCGTAAGAGTTTGAAGACTTGATGGTTTCAACAAATCTTCGAGAGTGACCAGTGCTACCTCAGTCCAGACACTGTCTGGACATGACTTAGCATCCTATATATTACCCTGGTCATTCTCCTAACAGGCCCCTGGAAATAGCCCATTCCCACTTTTGTCATTTACCTTTTGACTTACTTTTCACTTAGGCGATCCCTCGTTGGCCAAGTAGGATAGTCTTCCAGGATCAGTGTTCTGGTGGGTCCGTAGGTGACTGTGGAGCCCTATTCTTGACCTGCATGTTCTCCCACAGTGAGGGCATCGGTTTCCAGGTGGAAGGAGGTCCTGGTCGGGGTTGGCTTGATGCGCCTTCCTCTTGGCACGTTTCTCTCTTTTGCCCTCCATTTGTGCCTCTTCAAATTCTGCAGCACTGCTGGTCATAGCTGACCTCCAGCTGGAGTGCTCAAGGGCCAGGGCTTCCCAGTGTCTATGCCAGAGTTTTTAAGGTTGGCTTTGAGCCCATCTTTAAATCTCTTTTCTTGCCCACCAACATTCCGTTTTCCATTCTTAAGTTCAGAGTAGAGCAACTGCTTTGGGAGACGGTGGTCGGGCATCTGTCCAACGGAGCTGATGGCAGAGGACCATCGCTTCAATGCTGGTGGTCTTTGCGTCTTCCAGCACGCTGACATTTGTCTGCTTGTCTTCCCAAGCGATTTGCAGGATTTTCCGGAGGTAACGCTGATGGTATCGTTCCAGGAGTTGCATGTGACATCTGTAGACAGTCCACGTCTCACAGGCATATAGCAGGATTCGGAGGGGAATAGCTTTATAAACAAGCCCCTTGGTCTCCCTGTGGATGTCCCGGTCCTTAAACACTTTCTGCTTCATTCAGAAAAATGCTGCACTCACAGAGCTCAGGCGGTGTTGTATTTCGGTGTCGATGTTGACTTATGTCGTTACCTATTACAGTACTGTACCCAAATGCCAGCCCCAACTTATTTCAATTTGTATCAGTCTTGACCCAGCCTAAGTCAGAAGTTCAGACAATCGGGTCACCCCATAGTATCTCTTGTTTCTCTTGATGCTGCTTTGGAATACAATGTTCTCTGACTCCCTCAAAAACTGGATTTTGATAGTCTCCCTCCTTGGAGAGTCTGTGTTTTTCCCCCTTATTGTTGTATTATGTTTTGTGTTCTTATCCTAATCAGTTGCCTCCTGTCTCCATAATGAGCAATAACCTTGAAAATGTAAACGCAGCAGGATAAGTGTTACCCCTGAATGTGCAAATCTCTCATTTTCACCAGGGAGCTATAAAGTGGAAGAGAAGGGAGAGGGAAGGGAAGTTGCATGAGAAGATGATAAAAATAATCCACACCCCTAGCAACAGCTCGTTTTATTATTACTCATTATTGTTTGCTATATGGAAGTGCGGGTGTATCTGAAGCTTTGGAAACTTTCAGGGCCAAACAGAGAGAATCACTGAGTTGAGAATGGATCCCAAGAGTCATCTAGTCTGACCATCTTTAGAATCATAGAATTCTAGAGTTGGAAGAGACCTCGTGGGCCATCCAGTCCAACCCCATTCTGCCAAGAAGTAGGAAAATCGCATTCCAAGCACCCCTGACAGATGGCCATCCAGCCTCTGCTTAAAAGCCTCCAAAGAAGGAGCCTCCACCACTCCAGGGCAGGGAGTTCCACTGCTGAACAGCTCTCACAGCCAGGAAGTTCAATTCCCCAGGTCCAGATCAGCTACACCCCAGAGTATTGAAGGAACTAGCGGAAGTCATTTCGGAACCATTGGCAACCATCTTTGAGAGTTCTTGGAGAACGGGAGAAGTTCCAGCAGATTGGAGGAGGGCCAATGTGGTCCCAATCTTCAAGAAGGGAAAAAAGGATGACCCAAACAATGACCAATGTCCGGTCAGCCTCACGTCGATACCAGGCAAGATTTTGGAAAAGATTGTTAAGGAAGTGGTCTGCAAACACTTAGAAACAAATGCGGTCATCGCTAATAGTCAACATGGATTTATCAAAAACAAGTCATGCCAGACTCATCTGATCTCTTTTTTTGATAGAGTTACAAGCTGGGTAGATGCAGGGAATGCGGTGGATGTAGCGTACCTGGATTTCAGTAAGGCCTTCAGCAAGGTCCCCCACGACCTTCTGGCAAGGAAACTAGTCCAATGTGGGCTAGGCAAAACTACGGTGAGATGGATCTGGAATTGGTTAAGTGGACGAACCCAGAGGGTGTTTCTCCCCAATGCTTCCTCTTCATCTTGGAAAGAAGTGACGAGTGGAGTGCCACAAGCAGGGTTCCGTCCTGGGCCCGGTCCTGTTCAACATCTTTATTAATGACTGAGATGAAGGCTTAGAAGGCAGGATCATCAAGTTTGCAGACGACACCAAATTGGGAGGGAGAGCCAATACTCCAGAGGACAGGAGCAGTATTCAAAACGATCTTGACAGATTAGAGAGATGGGCCAAAACTAACAAAATGAAGTTCAACAGGGACAAATGCAAGAGACTCCACTTTGGCAGGAAAAACGAAATGCAAAGATACAGAACGAGGGACGATGCCTGGCTCGAGAGTAGTACATGTGAAAAAGATTGTGGACAACAAGTTAAACATGAGCCAACAATGTGATGTGGCAGCAAAAAAAGCCAATGGGATGTTGGCCTGCATCAATAGGAGCATAGTGTCTAGATCTAGGGAAGTCATGCTCCCCATGCTCTATTCTGCTTTGTTTAGACCACACCTGGAATATTGTGTCCAATTCTGGGCACCACAATTCAAGAGAGATATTGACAAGCTCGAATGTGTCCAGAGGAGGGTGACTAAAATGATCAAGGGTTTGGAGAACAAGCCCTATGAGGAGAGGCTTAAGGAGCTGGGCATGTTTAGCCTGAAGAAGAGAAGGCTGAGAGGAGATATGATAGCCATGTATAAATATGTGAGAGGAAGCCACAGGGAGGAGGGAGCAAGCTTGTTTTCTGCTTCCTTGGAGACTAGGACGCAATGGAACAATGGCTTCAAATTACAAGAAAGGAGATTCCATCTGAACACGAGGAAGAACTTCCTGACTGTGAGAGCCGTTCAGCAGTGGAACTCTCTGCCCCGGAGTGTGGTGGAGGCTCCTTCTTTAGAAACAGAGGCTAGATGGCCATCTGTCAGGGGTGATTTGAATGCAACATTCCTGCTTCTTGGCAGAATGGGGTTGGACTGGATGGCCCATGAGATCTCTTCCAACTCTTTGGTTCTATGATTCTATGATTCTTTTCTACTGGCAAAACAAGCTGCCCCACATAGGGTGTGTTCTCCAGACCCTTGATCCTTTGAGTTGCCATCCTCTGGACACATTCCATAGAAGAAGAGCACGGTGGACAATCAAGCAGGAAGGAAGAAGGGCTGGGAGAAGAGCTGTTGCCAGCTGTGCTTGGCTGCCTGCATGTTTATTTTTTTCTTTGTTTGCTGTGAGTTGCCTAAGAAGACACTAGAAATCCCACAGTTTCCTTCCTGCCTAGTGCCTGTACTTCCCTAACTGGGGAAACTTGATCAAAAGCCCCATAAACCTCTCAGTGCTGGTTATTTTTTTCTTTGTTTGTTTGCTGTGAGTTGCCATTAACGAAGCGATTCGGAAATTTGGGAAAGTTTCAAATTTTTTGGGGGAAAAATTCAGAATTCAATTCCGAATCGAACCACCAGCACCCCCTACATCCAAATTGAGTTTTGAACCAGGTTCTTGTGGGTTTTTTCGGGCTATAGGGCCATGTTCTAGAGGCATTTCTCCTGACATTTCGCCTGCATCTATGGCAAGCATCCTCAGAGGTAGTGAGGTCTGTTGGAATTAGGACAATGGGTTTATATATCTGTGGAATGGCTGGGGTGGGGCAAGGAGCTCTTCCCTGCTGGAGCTAGGTGTGAATGTTTCAACTGACCACCTTCATTAGCATTTGAAGGCCTGGCTGAGCCTGGGGGAATCTTTTGTTGAGAGGTGTTAAGATATGCCTGGTTGTTTCCTCTCTGCTGTTTTGCTGTTGTAATTTTAGAGTTTTTTAATACTGGTAGCCAGATTTTGTTCATTTTCATGGTCTCTTCCTTTCTGTTGAAATTGTCCACATGCTTGTGGATTTCAATGGCTTCTCTGTGTAGTCTGACATGGTGGTTGTTGGTGTGGTCCAGCATTTCTGTGTTCTCAAATAATATGCTGTGTCCAGGCTGGTTCATCAGGTGCTCTGCTATGGCTGACTTCTCTGGTTGAAGTAGTCTGCAGTGCCTTTCATGTTCCTTGATTCGTGTTTGGGCAATGCTGCGTTTGGTGGTCCCTATGTAGACTTGTCCACATCTGCATGTATACCATGCAGACTCCTGCAGAGGTGAGAGGATCCCTCTTGTCCTTTGCTGAACGAAGCATTTGTTAGATTTTCTTGGTGGGTTTGTAGATTGTTTGTATGTTGTGTTTCCTCATCAGCTTCCCTATGAGATCAGTGGTTCCCTTGATGTACGGCAAGAACTCTTTCCCTCTGGGTGGATCTTCATCTTGACTCTCGTGGCTTGTTCTTGGTCTTGCAGCTCTTCTGATGTCTGAGTGGAGTCTCCATTGGCCTGGAGAGCCCAGTTGAGGTGGTTCAGTTCATCTTGGAGGAGGTGGGCTTCGCAGATTCTTTTTGCACGGTCTGCCAAGGCTTTAATGGTGCTTCTTTTTTGACTTGGGTGATGGTTGGAGTTTTTATGTAGATATCTATCTGTGAGTTTTGAACCATTTTTTAATCAACCAAACCTAATCTATATAAATAAAAATGTAATGTTCGTTTATGGTATTCACAGAACTCAAAAACCACTGGACGAATTGACACCAAATTTGGACATAAGACACCTATCAGGCAAATGTATGTCCTTCACTCAAAAAATTGATTTTGTCATTTGGAAGTTGTAGTTGCTGGGATTTATAGTTCACCTACACTCAAAGAACATTCTGAACTCCACCAATGATGGAATTGAACCAATCTTGGGACACAGAACTCCCATGATCAACAGAAAACACTACAAAAGTTTGGTGGGCATTGATGTTGAGTTTGGGAGTTGTAGTTCACCTACATCCAGATATCACTGTGGACTCAAACAATGATGGATCTGGACCAAACTCTACACGAATACTCAGTATGCCCAAAAGTGAACACTGGTGGAGTTTGGAGAAAATAGAATCTTGACATTTGGGAGTTGTAGTTGCTGGGATTTATAGTTCACCTACACTCAAAGAACATTCTGAACTCCACCAATGATGGAATTGAACCAATCTTGGGACACAGAACTCCCATGATCAACAGAAAACACTACAAGATTTTGATGGGCATTGACGTTGAGTTTGGGAGTTGAAGTTCACCTACATCCAGATATCACTGTGGACTCAAACAATGATGGATCTGGACCAAACTCTACACGAATACTCAGTATGCCCAAAAGTGAACACTGGTGGAGTTTGGAGAAAATAGAATCTTGACATTTGGGAGTTGTAGTTGCTGGGATTTATAGTTCACCTACAATCAAAGAGCATTCTGAACCCCACCCATGACAGAATTGGGCCAAACCTTCCACACAGAACCCCCATGTGGGCCACAGCAATGTGTGGCAGGGGACAGCTAGTGAATACTATAAATAGGCTTGGGCGATCAAGAAAAAAATTGGTTCTAAACTCGTTTCGTTTCTAGGGTGCGCTAGCGTTTCGAAATTCTGAGGACTTAAGATTTCAAAATTTTGAAATTTCCGAAATTTCATAAATTACAAATCGATTCGTTAATGGTGGACACGATTGCGCAATATGCTAAAAAAACCTCCAAATGGGACAGGGGGAACTTCTGAAGCTTCCCTCTCCCTCTGTTGTTGACTGTTGGTGTGATAAAACTAACAACAACTATATTATATTATATTATATTATATTATATTATATTATATTATATTATATTTATTATTATATTATATTATTTTATTATAATACTACACATCATGAGGAGACAGGAAAGCCTAGAGAAGACAATTATGCTGGGGAAAGTGGAAGGAAAAAGGAAGAGGGGCCGACCAAGGCAAGGTGCTGGTATTATCCTACAAAGCCCTAAACGGTTCCGGCCCAAAATACCTTGCAGACCGCATCTCGGCCTACGAGCCCACGAGGACCTTGAGATCATCCGGGGAGGCCCTCCTCTCGGTCCCGCCTGCCTCACAGGCACGTCTGGCGGGGATGAGAGAGCGGGCCTTCTCGGTGGTGGCCCCCCGGCTGTGGAACACCCTCCCTGCTGAAGTTAGGCAGGCGCCCTCCCTTATGGCCTTTCGTAGAAGCCTGAAAACATGGCTTTTCGAGCTGGCCTTCAACTGAGTGCCACACGATAGGAAATGATGACCGGAATGGACCATGACTACGAAATCGATATGACCCCAGGATATGACGAAGCGGATTTTTAGTATAAGTATATGTTAGTAGTAGTAGATTGTTGTGTACTGTCTTGATTTATTGTAAACTGTCTTTTCTATGTTGCTGTTCACCGCCACGAGTCGCCTCAGGGCTGAGAGTGGCGGTCAATAAGTGCAAGAAATAAATAAATAATAAATAAATAAGATGGATGGATGGCATCCTTGAAGTGACTGGAATGACCTTGAAGGAGCTGGGGGTGGTGACGGTTGACAGGGAGCGCTGGCGTGGGCTGGTCCATGAGGTCACGAAGAGTCAGAGATGACTGAACGAATGAACAACAACATATATTATTATTATTATTATTATTATTATATTATTATAATATAATATATTATATTATAATTGTATATTATATTATAATTGTATATTATATTATATTATATTATATTATATTATATTATATTATATTATATACTAGCTGTACCTGGCAACGCATTCCTGTGACATAGAGTGAGGGTATGAAAAATAAAGTAATGAGAAATTTTGGGCAAGGATGCCAGGAGAAAGAGGAGGGAGGGGGGAATGTGGGATTTGCCAGCTGGAAGGAAGGAAGGAAGGAAGGAAGGAAGGAAGGAAGGAAGGAAGGAAGGAAGGAAGGTAGCCCAGTGCAGCCCAGAGTGAGGCAAGAAGAAGCATGAGGAAAGAGGAGGGAAGCAGCAGAGCAAAGGGACCGGAAGTGGGGTAAATGCGAGATTGTAAAACTTGCACCAGACATACAAAAATAATTACAAAATAATTACGACATAATTACAAAAATTGGAAAAATTGTTTCGATTCTTAATTACTCCTCACACTATTCCTGCATGGCTCGATATTGGATCGTAAGCTAATTTAAATACGAATCAATAACGAATTACGAACTTAACGAACTGGATCGCCCAAGCCTAATAAATAAATGAATTCAGAATGGGCTTGGGAAACCATGACAAAGCCCTTCAAGACGGGAAATATATGTTTTGGGATCAGAATAAAAGTGTGCAGGTTTGCACTCCTGGATTCAACTTGGAATCCTTTCTTCCAATTGTTGGTTTAACCCCATTGTTCCTGGCCGGCTTTCTTCTGAGCTTTCCACTCCCCAGATTAGCAGGTAGCTTTCACCTCAGGCAAGGAAGTCCCTTATCAGCCAAGGCATTAGCGAAACAATTGACTCTCTCTTAAGTCTATGCAAACTTTTTTTTTTTCCTGGGCAAGTTAATTGCTTTGTAACCCGGAGAGAAAGGAACATTTATTTAGCAAGCAAGCAACCTCTGCATAGACAGAAAGGGGGGCGGGGGAGGCGCAGGGTGGAACATTTCCAATAGTCCATCTGTTTAGAAATGCAATTCACATGCCGTTAGTCAAATAGCACTTTGCTGCCCTAAATTGCTTCTCCTGCCAGTGGGACTTGGAGAATCGTAAAGCAATGGCGGGTAAGTGCTTCATGGGGAGCAGATCAAACACCCCCAAATAGTTTGGGAACTTTTGAATCAATACCACTGTGCAGGTGGAAGGGATGCCCAAAGGCCATCTAGGGACATCCGTACTGTAGAATTAATGCGGTTTGACACCACTTAAAAAGCTCAATGTGATGGAATCCTGGGTGTTGTTTGTCCTTCTCTCCCCAGAGTAGAAATTCTAGAACAGTGGTTCTCAACCTTCCTAATGCCATGACCCCTTAACACAGTTCCTCATGTTGTGCTGACCCCCACTACAACATTATTTGTGTTGCTACTTCATAACTATAATTTTGCCATTGTTATGAATCGTAATGTAAATATCTGATATGCAGGATGTATTTTCCTTCATTGAACCAAATTTGGCACAAATACCCAATATGCCCCCGGTGGCGCAGTGGGTTAAAGCACTGAGCTGCTGAGCTTGTTGATCAAAAGGTTGCAGGTTCAATTCCGGGGAGCGGCGTGAGCTTCCGCTGTCAGCCCTAGCTTCTGCCAACCTAGCAGTTCGAAAACATGCAAATGTGAGTAGATCAATAGGTACCGCTCCGGCGGGAAGGTAACGGCGCTCCATGCAGTCATGCCGGCCACATGACCTTGGAGGTGTCTACGGACAACGCTGGCTCTTCGGCTTAGAAATGGAAATGAGCACCACACCCCAGAGTCAGACATGACTGGACTTAATGTCAGGGGACTACCTTTACCTTTACCTTACCCAATATGCCCCAATTTGAATACTGGTGTTGTTGAGGGGGGGAATTGACTTTGTCATTTGGAAGTTGTAGTAGCTGGGATTTATAGTTCACCTACACTCAAAGAGCATTCTGAATTCCACCAGCAATGGAAGTGAATCAATGTATTGTCGAAGGCTTTCATGGCTGGAATCACTCAGTTCTTGTGGGTTTTTTCGGGCTATATGGCCATGTTCTAGAGGCATTTCTCCTGACGTTTTGCCTGCATCTATGGCAAGCATCCTCAGAGGTAATGAGGTAATTTCGGAGCTTTTTTCCGAAATAATAGCGATTTTAGAAGATAATGACTGTACCTACCCATGCCTAGCTGATACATCACACAGTCCTAGACACTTGGGAAGTGTCTGACGTGTGATCCAGTTCAACAGCCAGCAGAGTGTCTGCTGTGGACTCATCTTGTGGTGTTAATAATAATAATAATAATAATAATAATAATAATAATAGACACTTGGGAAGTTTATTTATTTATCGTGTCATCAGCAACCATTGTATTACAATTCTAACAGAGCAAAACAAACACACAGATTAAAAAGAAAAAGGAAAAATCACACAGATTTTGCAAATTTGGTATTTGGTTAAATGTCCTTTGACCAGTATCTGGCCACTTGGAGTGCCTCTGGGGTTGCCGCAAGAAGGTCCTCCCTTGTGCATGTGGCAGGGTTTAGGGTGCATTGCAGCAGGTGGTCAGTGGTTTGCTCTTCTCCGCACTCGCATGCCGAGGATTCCACCTTGTAGCCCCATTTCTTAAGATTGGCTCTGCATCTCGTGGTGCCAGAGCGCAGTCTGTTCAGCGCCTTCCAAGTCGCCCAGTCTTCTGTGTACTCAGGGGGGAGTCTCTCATCTGGTATCACCCATGAATTGAGGTGCTGGGTTTGGGCCTGCCACTTTTGGACTTTCGCTTGCTGGGGTGTTCCAGCGAGTGTAGATCTTAGAAAACTATGTCTTGATTTAAGTCGTTGATGTGCTGGCTGATACCCAAACAGGGGATGAGCTGGAGATGTCTCTGCCTTGGTCCTTTCACTATTGGCTGCTACTTCCCGGCGGATGTCAGGTGGTGCACTACCGGCTAAGCAGTGTAATTTCTCCAGTGGTGTGGGGCGCAGACACCCTGTGATAATGCGGCATGTCTCATTAAGAGCCACATCTACTGTTTTAGTGTGGTGAGATGTGTTCCACACTGGGCATGCATACTCAGCAGCAGAGTAGCATAGCGCAAGGGCAGATGTCTTCACTGTGTCTGGTTGTGATCCCCAGGTTGTGCCAGTCAGCTTTCGTATGATGTTGTTTCTAGCACCCACTTTTTGTTTGATGTTCAGGCAGTGCTTCTTGTAGGTCAGAGCACGGTCCAGAGTGACTCCCAGGTATTTGGGTCCTCTGCAATGCTCCAGTGGGATTCCTTCCAGGTAATCCTCAGAGCTTGGGATGCTTGTCTGTTCTTAAGGTGAAAGGCTAGATGGGTTAGGGATCAGTTGGTTTTCCCTGTAATAGGCAGTAAGAGCACCTAGAGCTTCGGAGAGCTTCTGTTCTTGGGAAGTGTCTGACATGTGATCCAATTCAACAGCCAGCAGAATGTCTGTTGTGGACTCATCTTGTTGTGTTTCTAATAATAATAATAATAATAATAATAATAATAATAATAATAGACACTTGGGAAGTGTCCGACGTGTGATCCAATTCAACAGCCAGCAGAGTGTCTGCTGTGGACTCATCTTGTGGTGTTTCTCATAATAATAATAATAATAGTAATAATAATAATAATAATAATAATAATAATAATAATAGATACTTGGGAAGTGTCCGACGTGTGATCCAATTCAACAGCCAGCAGAGTGTCTGCTGTGGAATCATCTTGTTGTGTTTCTAATAATAACAATAATAATAATAGACACTTGGGAAGTGTCCGACGTGTGATCCAATTCAACAGCAAGCAGAGTGTCTGCTATGGACTCATCTTGTGGTGTTTCTCATAATAATAATAATAATAATAATAATAATAATAATAATAATAGACACTTGGGAAGTGTCTGACTTGTGATCCAATTTAACAGCCAGCAGAGTGTCTGCTGTGGAATCATCTTGTTGTGTTTCTAATAATAATAATAATAATAATAATAATAATAATAATAGACATTTGGGAAGTGTCTGACTTGTGATCCAATTCAACAGCCAGCAGAGTGTCTGCTGTGGACTCATCTTGTGATGTTTCTCATAATAATAAGATTAATAATAATAATAATAATAATAATAATAATTGATCGCATGGAGCAATGGCAGTAAAAGGTGTGTCAAACCACATTAAATCCACAGTGTAGAAGCACCCTGGGTGACCAGTGATAGGTTCATTTTAGGGTCACCATAAGTTGGAACAGACTTGCAAATATACAACAACACCATATTTATATTTTCATCACAATCACCTTCATCTTTTTGTTACCTTTTAAAACTGCTTTAAATGAATCTTTTCATATGGTTGCGTATTTTTTTTTTTTTAGAAACCATAATTGCACTTTGTTTGTGAACGGTTACATAGTTGGATGGACGGACCGACAGAAAGTCCATTCTGCTATTGACCGCTCTTACCAGCAGGGTTCTCTTCCATGCTGACATTTACCTGGAATCTATTTTCTTCTCATTTGAATCCATTCAAATGCAGGGAGCTGCAGCGCATAAGCTCCTTCCATTTTCCACATGACAGCCCTCCCAATATTTAAAGAGGGTGATCCTATTACCTCTCAAACATCTCCTGGAAATAGCAACGCTCCAGAAAATCCCGAATGTCTGAAGTTTGCATAGGGTCAGCCATATTTTATGCAAGAGGTCGCATCTTCACTGTAGAATTACCACGTTTCCTCCAAAATAAGGTATTATTTTATATTTATTTCTCCTCCAGAAGACAAACTATGGCAGCGTTTCTCAACCTGGGGGTTGGGAGCCATGGGGGGTCGCGAGGGGTCGCCAGAGACCATCAGAAAACACAGTATTTTCTGTTGGTCACGGGGGTCCTGTGTGGGAAGTTTGGCCCAATTCTATTGTTGGTGGGGTTCGGGATGCTTTTCGATGCTAGCTAAACTATACATCCCAGCAACCACAACTCCCAGATGGCAAGGACTATTTCCCCCAAACTCCACCAGTGTTCACATTTGGGCATATTGAGTATTCGTGCCAACTTTGGTCCAGATCCATCATTGTTTGAGTCCACAGTGTTCTCTGGATGGAGATGAACTACAATTCCAAAATTCAAGGTCAATGTCCACCTAACCCTTCTAGTATTTTCTGTGTCCCAAATTTGGTTCACTTCCATCATTGGTGGAGTTCAGGATGCTCTTTGATTGGTGAACCATAAATCCCAGCAACTACAACTCCCAAATGTCAAGGTCTATTTTCCCCAAATTCCAACAGTGTTCACATATGGGCATATGGAATATTCATGTCAAGTTTCGTCCAGATCCATGATTGTTTCAGTCCACAGTGCTCTCTGGATGTAGATGAACTACAACTTCAAAACTCAAGGTCAATGTCCACCTAACCCTTCTAATATATTCTGTGTGGGAAGTTTGGCTCATGATTGTTTGAGTCCACAGTGCTCTCTGGATGTAGATGAACTACAACTCAAGGTCAATGTCCACCTAACCCTTCTAATATATTCTGTGTAGGACGTTTGGCCTGATTCTGTCATTGGTAGAGTTCAGGATGCTCTTTGATTTGTGAACTATAAATCCCAGCAACTACAACTCCCAAATGTCAAGATCTATTTTCCCAAAATCCACTAGTGTTCACATTTGGGCATATTGAGTATTCGTGCCAAGTTTGGTCCAGTTCAATAATTGTTTGAGTCCACAGTGCTCTCTGGATGTAGGTGAACTACATCTCCAAAAGTCAAGGTCAATGTCCACCTAACTCTTCTAGTATTTTCTGTGTCCCAAATTTGGTTCAGTTCTATCATTGGTGGAGTTCAGAATGCTCTTTGATTGATGAACTATAAATCCCAACATGGGGGTTCTGTGTGGGAGGTTTGGCCCAATTTTATTGTTAGTGGGGTTCGGAATGCTCTGTGATTGTAGATGAACTATAAATCCCAGCAACTACAACTCCCAGATGTCAAGGTCTATTTTCCCCAAATTCCCCAAATTCCACCAGTGTTTAAATAGCCTCGGTGTATTTGTGTGTTAAACGTTGTTTGTCGAACTGGCATTGAATGTTTGCCATATATGTGTTGACTGTAATCCGCCCTGAGTCCCCTGCGGGGTGAGAAGGGCGGAAAATAAGAACTGTAAATAAATAAATAAATTTGATTGTAGGTGAACTATAAATCCCAGCAACTACAACTCCTAAATGACAACATCAGTCCCCTCCCCAACCCCACCAGTATTCACATTTGGGTCTATTGGGTATTTGTGCCAAATGTGGTCCAGTGAATGAAAATACATACTGCATATCAGATATTTGCATTATGATTCATAACAGTAGCAAAATTACAGTTATGAAGTAGCAACGAAAATAATTTTATGGTTGGGGTCATCACAACAGGAGGAACTGTATTAAGGGGTCGCGGCATTAGGAAGGTTGAGAAACACTGCACTATGTCTTATTTTTATTAAGTTTTGGGGTGTTAGGTAATATCATTTAGTTAATTAGTAACAGTATTTCTTAGGAAAAAGTCAGTGTGTTTAAGTTTTTTTATGAATGCTCCCATTAGAAAATATATAATGATGTGAGTGAACTACAATTCCCAGAGTTGTGAGTCAGTCCTCTCCAAACCAGGCCTGAATGTTGGGTCTGTGTGTCAAGTTTGGCCCAGATCCATCCATTTCTGATGGTCTTAGGAACCCCTCTTGCAAAGAAGGCTGAAGATTTCTCAGCCTGTCCTTCTTTTCCTTTTTGGAAATAGAAACCGAATCCTCCCATCAAAAGCCCTCCTCCTGCTTTCTGGATGTAGGTGAACTACAACTCCAAAAATCACTGTCAATGTCCATCTAACCCTTCTAGTATTTTCTGTCTCCCAAATTTGGTTCAGTTCCATCATTGGTGGAGTTCAGGATGCTCTTTGATTGGTGAACTATAAATCCCAGCAACTACAACTCCCAAATGTCAAGGTCTAGTTTCCCCAAATTCCACCAGTATTCACATTTGGGAATATTGAGTATTCGTGCCAAGTTTGGTCCAGATCCATAATTGTTTAAGTCCACAGTGCTCTCTGGATGCAGATGAACTACAACTTCAAAACTCAAGGTCAATGTCCACCTAACCCTTCTAATATTTTCTGTGTGGGAAATTTGGTCCAATTCTGTCATTGGTGGAGTTCAGAATGCTCTTTGATTGGTGAACCATAAATCCCAGCAACTACAACTCCCAAATGTCAAGGTCTAGTTTCCCCAAATTCCACCAGTATTCACATTTGGGAATATTGAGTATTCGTGCCAAGTTTGGTCCAGATCCATAATTGTTTAAGTCCACAGTGCTCTCTGGATGCAGATGAACTACAACTTCAAAACTCAAGGTCAATGTCCACCTAACCCTTCTAATATTTTCTGTGTGGGAAATTTGGTCCAATTCTGTCATTGGTGGAGTTCAGAATGCTCTTTGATTGGTGAACCATAAATCCCAGCAACTACAACTCCCAAATGTCAAGGTCTAGTTTCCCCAAATTCCAACAGTGTTCACATTTGGGAATATTGAGTATTTGTGCCAAGTTTGGTCCAGATCCATCATTGTTTGAGTCCACAGTGCTCTCTGGATGTAGATGAACTACAACTTCAAAACTCAAGGTCAGTGTCCACCTAACCCTTCTAATATTTTCTGTGTGGGAAATTTGGTCCAGTTCTGTCATTGGTGGAGTTCAGAATGCTCTTTGATTGGTGAACCATAAATCCCAGCAACTACAACTCCTAAATGTCAAGGTCTATTTTCCCCAAACTCCACCAGTGTTCACATTTGGGCATATTGAGGATTCATGCCAAGTTTGGTGCAGATCAATAATTGTTTGAGTCCACAGTGCTCTCTGGATATAGGTGAACTACATCTCCAAAAGTCAAGGTCAATGTCCACCTAACCCTTCTAGTATTTTCTGTGTCCCAAATTTGGTTCAGTTCTATCATTGGTGGAGTTCAGAATGCTCTTTGATTGGTGAACTATAAATCCCAGCAACTACAACTCCCAGATGTCAAAGTCTATTTTCCCCAAATTCCACCAGATTCCATATTGAGTATTCATGTCAAGTTTGGTCCAGAGTGCTCTCTGGATGTAGGTGAACTACAATTCCAAAACTCCAGGTCAGTGCCCACCAAACCCTTTCAGTATTTTCTGTTGGTCATGGGAGTTCTGTGCGCCAAGTTTGGGTCAGTTTCATTCTGGGTGGGGTTTAGAATGCTCTGATTATAGGTGAACTATAAATCCCAGCAACTACAACTCCTAAATGTCAAGGTTCATTTTCCCCAAACTCCACCAGTGTTCACATTTGGGCATATTTTGTATTTGTGCCAAGATCCATCATTGTTTGAGTCCACAGTGCTTTGTGGATGTAGGTGAACTACAACTCCAAAACTCAAGGTCAATGCCCACCAAACCTTTCCAGTATTTTCTCTTGGTCATGGGAGTTCTGTGTGCTAAGTTGAGTTCAGTTTGGTTCAGTTCCATCGTTGGTGGTGTTTAGAATGCTCTTTGATTGTAGGTGAACTATAAATCCCAGCAACTCCCAAATGACAAAACACACACTTGATCCTGATACGACTTACTGTAACACAGTGCTCTCTGGATATAGGTGAACTACAACTCCAAAACTCAAGGTCAATGCCCACCAAACCCTTCTAGTATTTTCTGTTGGTCATGGGAGTTCTGTGTGCCAAGTTTGGTTGAATTGCATCCTTGGTGGGGTTTAGAATTCTCTTTGACTGTATGTTTACTACAACTCTAAAATGACAAAATCAATCCCCTCCCAACCCTGCCAGTATTCAAATTTGGGCACATTGGCTACATCCTGCATATCAGATGTGGTGGTACAGCTGTACCAGAAGCTCCCACTTCATTTGCCTTGTATTAAGTGTTTGTTTGCAGCCCAAGGCTTGGGATTCTGCAGAAGGGTGGCTTTCTGTTAAAGTTTGCAGTTATAGGGCAGGCCCCCTGTCCATCATCGTTAAGTTTGGTTCCGCCCCTGTTCAGGACAATTGAGAAGGGAAGGGAGCCATTTTCAGTCAGTCTCAGCAAAGGAAGTCAATGTACAGGACATGTACAGACTTTCTCCTGTACAAAGGCTTCAACCCTTAAGACTTCTCAGGCGAGAACAGTCTTAAGAGCATCTAAGATTCCCAAAGGTTCCAGGGAAACAGCCTTACAGCCTCAAGGAATTTCAGAGGGAATAACAGCTTTAAACATCAAGAACTCCAGCTAAGTGACTACAGGCCTACTGGTAGGTCCACTCGGTTTTGAGACACAGTTCAGCCCGGTAGTGGATCCACATCAATTAAGTTTAGGATCACAGTTAGCCTGGGAGAAGTTTGGAAAGGGATTTTCCTTTAGAGTAAAAGCAACAGTTAGAAGCCACCAGTTGCACAAAGCCTGGAAGTATTTGTTTAACCTTTTGAGGACAAAAGAATTTCTGTTGATTGTTCACCAATAAAAGACTTTGTTATATTTTACAAGCCCTCTAGAGCAGTGGTTCTCAACCTTTCTAATGCCGTGACCCCTAAATACAGTTCCTCTTGTTGTGGTGACCCCAACCATAAAATTATTTTCATTGCTACTTCATAATTGTAATGTCGCTCTTGTTATGAATCGTAAAGTCAATATCTGATATGCAGGTTGTATATGTCAATATCTGATATGCAGGCCCAAATTTGAATACTGCTGGGGTTGGGGGGGGGGATTTTGTCATTTGGGGGTTGTAGTTGATGGGATTTATAGTTCACCTACAATCAAAGTGCATTCAGAACTCCACTAATGATGAAATTGAATTAAACTTGGCATACAGAACTCCATTACAAATAGAAAATACTGAAAGGATTTGATGGGAATTGGAGTTGTAGTTCACCCACATCCAGAAAGCACCATGGACTCAAACAATGATAAATCTGGGCCAAACTTGGCATGGATGCTAAATATGGCCAAACGTGAACAGTGGTGGAGTTTGGTGAAAATAGACCTTGACATTTGGGAGCTATACTTGCTGGGATTTACAGTTCAACTGCAATCAAAGACATTCTGAACCCCACCAATGATAAAATTGAGCCAAACTTACCACACAGATGCCCCATGGTCAACAGATGGTCCTGCGACCAGCTCAGGGATCCCAACGACGGCAAACGCAGGAGGTGGGCGAGGAGGCTTGGCATGATGCTAGGCCTCGCGCCGAGTTCCCCTCGCCCGCCTCTCGTCCTTGCCAAATGGCGAAAGCGGGAGGCGGGCGAGCAGGCTTGGCACGATTTTAGGCCTTGCGCCGAGTCCCCCTCGCCCGCCTCTCGCCCTCGCCGAATGGCGAAAGCGGGAGGTGGGTGAGAAGGCTTTGCTCGAAGCTGATAGGAAGAGATTCAACTTATTTGAAATGTGGCATTGGAGAAGAGTGAGAGTTCGTGGCAGGCGAAGGAGCCCTCACCTGGCCTGTGCCCTTGGGGCAGGGCCAATGGAGGCGGCCTCATGACCCCTCCGAAATGGCCAGGTGACCCCCCTGGGGGTCGTGACCCCCAGGTTGAGAACCGCTGCTCTAAAGACTGTTTATGGTGAAAATCCTTACGAATTTCTCTTCGGGCCCCCTGGCTTCCCGCTGGGCTAAAGTTCCACATCCTGTATTAAAGGCAATTTATTTCAAGCCCAGCGCGCAACAGAACATCAGATATTTACATTACGCTTCATAACAGTATAAAATGACAGTGATGAAGTAGCAATGAAAATAATTGTGTGGTTGGGGGTCACCACAACATGAGGGACTGTATTAAGGGGTCGGGGCATTCGGAAGGTTGAGAACCAAAGCTTTGTGACAAAAGAGACAGATGTAGAATTAAAACCTGAACTTTTTCTTCTGGAATTGATGGTCGATCAATTTGGTGGAATTCTTCAATATATGACCATTGCAAGATTATTATGCGCTGAGAAATTGAAAAGTGATGTTCTGCCATCTAAAGAGGAATAATTATTTAAAAACGAATGAATTAGCAAAGATAGATACGTTGCCGACTTTGATTAGAGGAAAGCCGTTGGTAACTTTTGGAAATCATTAATTGACTCATTGAGAAAGAATGAGGGCGATAACATGGCGGTTGGTTATGACTATTAATGTGAATTAAATCTATAGCGGAAGTGTAACAATTTGGATTTAAGAACGGGAAGAGAGAAGTTTAGGAATGACGATATAACCGCAGAATGGGTAGTTGGAAGTCGATTTTTTAATGTGTCCTTTATGTATATTTTATGTACTGTGTGTTTTAGTGGCGCAGGACATTAGTAGCGTAGCGTAGCCTTTATGGGTTTTTATGTTTTTAAGAAATACAAGCATTAAACAACATAAAAACGACACTATGTTATGTTTGTATTTTTATGTTGGTTTAGATATTTGTGCTGGCATCGCTGTACCAAAAGCTCCAACTTCCTTTTCTTTCTTTGAGTGTTTGCATGTCTTCCAAAGTTCCATGCATTTTGCAATAAGGTGGCTTCCCTTGGTTTGCAATTATAGGGCCTATGACACATCAATCATTGTTAAGTTTTGGTTCCGCCCCTTTCCCCAGGGCTCTGGGAGGAGAGGGAGTCATTTTAGGTCAGTCTTGCATTGGAAAGCTTAGCTACAGGACATGGATTAGCTCCACCTGTAGAGAAGCTTTGTTTCTCGCAGCATCCGGGGGAAATTCCGGGGGGAAACAGTTCCAAAGGACTCCAGCTGGAGAATCTACAAAGCCTTGACTGGTAGGTCTACTTGGGACCCAAGAAGCAGTTTGGAGCCAGGAGTAGAGCCCACACCAGCAAAGTTTAGAACAGGGGTCCCCAAACTACGGCCCGTGGGCCACTTCTGGCCCGCCAAAGGCACTTATCCAGCCCACGGAGGAGGAGCGCCCCCCCCCCCACACACACAGTGCCCCTCCCTTGGCTGGCTCACGCTATCCGTCAGGCCCGATGGGCAGCATGAGCCAGCCAAGGGCAGCTGCTCCGCCTGGCCTACTCACGCGTAAAGCACCTCGCGAGCACCTCGGATAAGTGCGGGGCTGCTCCTCCCTTGGCAGCATGAGCTAGCCAAGGGCAGCTGCTCCGCGTGGCCTACTCAAGTAGGCCGCGTGGGGCTGCTCCACCCTTGGCAGGCTCACACTGCCCATCGGGCCCGATGGGCAGCATGAGCCAGCCAAGGGAGGCTGCCCCAGCGCTCCATGCAGTCATGCCGGCCACATGACCTTGGAGGTGTTTACGGACAACGCCGGCTCTTCAACTTAGAAATGCAGATGAGCACCACACCCCAGAGTCAGACACGACTGGACTTCATGTCAGAGGAAAACCTTTAACTAGGAAAATTGTGGAAGATCCAGGGTGGGAGAAAGAACTCTTGTCTGTTGGAGGTAGGTATGAATGTTTCAATTGGCCCCTTGATTCCCATTTCATAGCCTGACAGTTTTTAGGGAGAATCCTTTGTTGAGAGGTGATTAGCTGGCCCTGATTGTTTCTTGTCTGGAGTTTCCCTGTGTTTGGGTGTTGTTCTTTATTTACAGTTATAATTTTAGAGTTTTTTTAATACTGGTAGCCAGATTTTGTTCAGACTAGAAATAGGAAGATTTCCCATTCTCTGCTCCTGGAATTACTACCTAAAGAGGGCTAGAAAGAACCCTTCCGCACAGCAAAATAAGATATGTGCAATGTGCAGAGGAATTTTTTAATTGATTTTTCTTTAAAAAAAACTATAGTCCAGCCCTCCAATGGTCTGAGGGACAGTGAACTGGCCCCCGGTTTAAAAAGTTTGAGGACCCCTGGTTTAGAGAGTAGATTGCCCAAGGAGGGGTTTAAAAGAGTTTTCCTCTTAAAGAAAAGAAACAGTTCACAAAGCCAGTTGCCTGTCCCTTGTGGACAAGACTAAGAAAGCCACTAGTTGATTCAAAGCCTTGAAGCATTTGTTTAATTTGTTGAAGATCTAAGAAGTATTTGATTGTTTGTTGAAGACTTAAGCAATAATAAAGGACTTTGTTAAACCTTTCAAGCTTCTAAAGACTCTGCATAGGAAAATCCTTAGGGCCTCTCACTCGAGGCACCCCGGCTTCCCGCTGGGCACAAAGAGCACGTCCTGTTCAAAAGCCAACTGCTATAGACCCAGCGCATGACAGCATAATATTGGACGGCGACTCTGAAGACTATCATTTGGATCCTTCTTTGGTCAAATGCAATGGGCCTGGAGCAGTCATAGAATCATAGAATCATAGAATCAAAGAGTTGGAAGAGACCTCCTGGGCCATCCAGTCCAACCCCATCCTGCCAAGAAGCAGGAATATTGCATTCAAATCACCCCTGACAGATGGCCATCCAGCCTCTGTTTAAAAGCGTCCAAAGAAGGAGCCTCCACACCTTTTCAACCCCATAATTCCATAGCATTTAGCAATAACAGTTGAAGTGGTTGTTATTATTATTATTTTAAATATATGTGCTATTGTGGTTTTTAATGCTTATTTTGTCTTGTTTATTTTATGTTTATGCTGTTCTCTTTGTATGTATTGATTATGTCACTCGGAAACCGCCCTGACATAATGAATACATAATCAATACAATCCCTTGGGGAAATAGAGTGGTATATAAACAAAGTTTTGTTGTTGTTGTTGTGGTGCATGAATTTGATGATGTGGATCAGCGGTTCTCAGAGTGTGCTCTGGGGAGCCCTTGGGGCTCTGCAAAGCATGCTGAGGAGCTCCATGATGGTCCCTTTGGTTTCTTTTGTTGTTCTTGTTGTTGTTGTTACTTTACTGACACAAAAGCACAGTATGTCACAGCCAACGAGATCTATATGTTGGATTTCGTATCACAAAATCAAAAGTCGAAGCCTTCCCAAGCGTCTAGAACTGTGTGATGTATTTTCGAATGATGCGCGCAGATCCAAGGAAGGTGGCCTTTTGCAGCTGACAGATCGTGGTTTTGTCAATGTTGATTGTTTCCAAATGCCGGCTGAGATCTTTTGGCACAGCACCCAGTGTGCTGATGACCACTGGGACCACCTGTACTGGTTTATGCCAGAGCCTTTGCAGTTTGATTTTGAGGTCCTGATAAGGGCTGAGTTTTTCCTGTTGTTGTTCATCAATGCGACTGTCCCCTGATATGGCAACATCAATAATCCATTTTTTTTTCTTTTCCACAATTGTGATGTCTGGTGTATTGTGTTCCAAAACTTTGTCATTATTATTTGTTATTGTTGTTGTAATTATTATTATTATTATTATTATTATTATTATTATTATTACTTGAAGCCTCTGGGAGAGATTATCCAGTGGCTTCAAATAATCATCTATACGCAGATGACATCCAACTCTATCCCTCCTTTCCACCTGCTACTAAGGAAACTCCTAGCATCATGTCCCAATTGCACTTTACTAGAGATTAAGATTATCTGCACACCACACCTATCTCCAAAAACCTATCCATCTCACCTGTCATGTTCAGCATTTTAAAATTTTAATCATTACATTTGGCCCGGCCTTAGTTTTAAATGCATCGTGGTGTTATTGTCTAATGTTTATTGCTATCGTTTTAATGTTTATTGCTTGTTTAATGAGTTTATTTATTGTTGTATTTGTTATGCTGTTGTTTTATTGATGTGTTGGGCCTCAGCCTCTTGTAAGCCGCACCGAGCCCTTCGGGAGATGTTAGCGGGGTATAAATAAAGGATTATTATTATTATTATTATTATTATTATTATTAAGGAAGCTGTTCAGGTCCTGAACCAATGCTTGGTGGCTCTGATGGTCTGGACAAGGGCAAACAAATTGAAATTGAATACAGACAAGATGGAGATACTCCTGGTCAGTCGAAAGGCCGTATATGGTATAGGGTTACGGCCAGGGCCGTAGCCAGAAAAAAATTTCGGGAGGGGTTGAAATTTTCGGGGGGGTGGGGGTTGAAAATTTTGCGGGGGGGGGGGGAGTTGAAACCTACCTCCTAGCTCACGCTGAAGCCAAGAGCACAGCAGGGAGCAGAGCAGCCTTCAATAGCCTGCAGCTCCGCCCTTGTCAACCACCTCCACCAAGTCTGGCCTCCTTAATGAGAACATTCAACATCCCCCCCCCCCCCCCAACTTGGTTGCTTCATTACTCTTTTGTCGCACGCTGGGCCTGTAAATAATTGTCTTTCGAACAGGATGTGCAACCTTTGCCCAGCGGGAAGCCAGGGGGCCTAAAGAGAAGTTCTCAGAGGTTTCCACCACAAACAGTCTTTAGATGGCTTGAGAAGTACAACAAAGTCTTTTATTAATGAACAATCAAATAAAAACTTCTCTTGTCTTCAGTAAAGTTAAGCAAATAATTCCAAGCTTTTAGGCAGTTGGTGAATTCCTAATCTTGTCCACGAAGAACAGGCAACTGTCTTCAATAACTTCTTCTTTAAAGGAAAATCCCCTTTTTAACTTCTCCCAGGCTGACTGTAATCTAACCCTTACTGATACCGGGTCGAACTGCATCTCGAACGCCGAGTGGACCTACCAGCAAGGCAGTAGATGTTCTCCAGCTGGAATTCTTTGGTCTTTAGGGCTGTTTTCCTGGAAATTCTTTGGAGACTCTTAAGACCTTTCTCCCCCGGAAGGTCTTAAGGGTTGAAGCTTTTGTACAGGGGAAGCTTGCACACATCCTATACATAAGCTTTCCTTGCTGAGACTAACTAAAAATGGCTCCCTTCCCTTCCCAATTGCCCTGAGCAAGGGGCAGGACCAAAACTTAACGATGATGGACAGATGACTTGCCCTATGACTGCAACCAAAGAAGCCACCTATCTGCAGAGTCCCTGAAACCTAGGACTTCAAGCAAACATTTAATACAAAGCAAATAAAGTTGGAGCTCCTGGTACAACTGTACCAGAACAACTACATCGGCTATTGTTGCAAGTAATGACAGTGTGAATAAATTGCCAATATTTGCTTGAGATAGTGCTTTTTGCATCTCATAGACTTAGCATGGGGATTTGGTTAACCAGTTAAAATTCATGAGTAAACTAGGTTTTAAAAAAAAATCATTTCGGGGGGGGGGGGGGGGGTTGAACCCCTAAACCCCCCCCCCCTCGCTACAGGCCTGGTTACGGCCTGTTCTGGATGGGGTTACACTCCTCCTGAAGACTCAGGTTTGCAGCTTGGGAGTTCTCCTGGATTCACCACTGAGCCTGGAACCCCAGTTCTTGATGGTGGCTAGGTGGCGCATTCGCACAATTAAAACTTCTGCGCTAGTTGCACTGATACCTTGGTAAGTAAGACTTGGCCACGGTAGTGCATTCTCAGGTTACATCCCGAATAGATTACTGCTACATGCTGTACATGCTTTTTGCTGGAGTGCTTGCTGGAGTCTTTTTTATGGCCTCATAAATCAGTTAATTTAGCCTCCCCACGCTTTAAGGTGGTACCTAATTTTCGTACTTGACAGATGCAACCGTCTTTTGGGTTGCAAAGGCCGACAACAAGCTACACAATTGGTTGGAAACCCACTCCAACCCGGTCTGGCTTCGAACTCATGACCTTTTTGGTCAGAGTGATCTTAATGCAGCTGACACTCAGCCAGCTGCGCCACAATCCCGGTGAGTAGAATTTGAAGAGGCACGAATGGAGGCACGCAGAATTCAAAACGATCTTGACAGATTAGAGAGATGATTGGCCAAAACTAACAAAATGAAGTTCAACAGTGACAAATGCAAGATACTTAACTTTGGCAGAAAAAATGAAATGCAAAGATACAGAATGGGGGACGCCTGGCTCGAGAGCAGTACGTGTGAAAAAGATCTTGGAGTCCTAGTGGACAACAAGTTAAACATGAGCCAACAATGTGATGTGGCGGCAAAAAAAGCCAATGGGATTTTGGCCTGCATCAATAGGAGCATAGTGTCTAGATCTAAGGAAGTAATGCTACCCCTCTATTCTGCTTTGGTTAGACCACATCTGGAATATTGTGTCCAATTCTGGGCACCACAATTCAAGAGAGATATTGACAAGCTAGAATGTGTCCAGAGGAGAGCGACTAAAATGATCAAGGGTCTGGAGAACAAGCCCTATGAGGAGCGGCTTAGGGAACTGGGCATGTTTAGCCTGAAGAAGAGAAGGCTGAGAGGGGATATGATAGCCATGTATAAATATGTGAGAGGAAGCCACAGGGAGGAGGGAGCAAGCTTGTTTTCTGCTTCCTTGGAGACTAGGATGCGGAACAATGGCTTCAAACTACAAGAGAGGAGATTCCATCTGAACATGAGGAAGAACTTCCTGACTGTGAGAGCCGTTCAGCAGTGCAACTCTCTGCCCCGGAGTGTGGTGGAGGCCCCTTCTTTGGAAGCTTTTAAGCAGAGGCTGGATGGCCATTTGTCAGGGGTGATTTGAATGCAATATTCCTGCTTCTTGGCAGGGGGTTGGACTGGATGGCCCATGAGGTCTCTTCCAACTCTTTGATTCTATGATTCTATGATTCTATGAGGGTGAAAGAGAGAAACGTGCCAAGAGGAAGGTGCATCAAGCCAACCCCGACCAGGACCGCCTTCCACCTGGAAACCAATGCCCTCACTGTGGGAGAACGTGCAAGTCAAGAATAGGGCTCCACAGTCACCTACAGACCCGCTGCCAGGACACTGATTTTGGAAGAAAATCCTACTTGGACAACGAGGGATCGCCTAAGCAAGCAAGTAGGACTTCCCACCCTGGATAGCTCCTTTAAATTTCCAAGTATGTCCTGGGGTAGACTCACAGACTACATTGACTACCACGCTTGGCAGATGCCTGCTGAATTAAACTACCTCTGTAGCACAGGGTGATTATCTTGTCTAACACTCGCAGCCACCACAACATTTCCCCTTTTCAATGTGTCACTATGTGCTTTGTAGTTCCTTATAAATGATGCAAGTGGTGGGATTTTTGACTTCTCCCCATGGGAAGCTCTGTCCCAGCCTAATCGCTTTCTCTCCTAGCGACTGGAAAACAATGAATATAATCACACATACACAAAGGCGCAGATATGTATGAGAAAAGCAAGAAATGCAGCATGGCATTGGTAAAGAGGCAGTACAGGGAAGTCCGGCTACTCCAAATGAATTCAGGTCTCCAGGGGAAGATGAATTACATTGAAGGGTATTACAAGAACCAAGAGACAGCAACATCCAAAAACTTTCCAAAGTGCAAAATTATGTTTCCAGCAACACCACCTGATGGTATACTCATAGTGGTGCTGTGACACAGTGAAGACATCTGCCCTTGCGCTTTGCTACTCCGCTGCTGAGTACGCATGTCCAGTGTGGAACACATCTCACCACATTAAAACAGTGGATGTGGCTCTTAATGAGACATGCTGCATTATCACGGGGTGTCTGCACCCTACACCACTGGAGAAATTACACTGTTTAGCCGGTATTGCACCGTCTGACATTCGTCAGGAAGTAGCAGCCAATAGTGAAAGGACCAAGGCAGTGACATCTCCAGCTCATCCCCTGTTTGGGTATCAGTCAGCACGTCAATGACTTAAATCAAGAAATACTTTTTTATGATCTACAGAGACACTCGCTGGAACACATCAGCAAGCAAGAGTCCAAAAGTGGCAGGCTCAAACCCAGAAACCTCAATCAATGGCTGATACCAGATGAGAGACTCCCCCCTGGGCACACAGAAAACTGGGCGACTTGGAAGGCGCTGAACAGACTGTGCTCTGGCACCACGAGATGCAGAGCCAACCTTCAGAAATGGGGCTACAAAGTAGAATCCTCGACATGCGAGTGTGGAGAAGAGCAAACCACTGACCACCTGCTGCAATGCAACCTGAGCCCTGCTACATGCACAATGGAGGACCTCCTTGCAGCAGCACCAGAGGCACTCCAAGTGGCCAGATACTGGTCAAAGGACATTTAATCAACTACCAAACTCACAAATTTTGTATTTTGTCTGTTTGTTTGTTTTGTTCCGTTAGAAATGTAATACAGTTGACTGGTTGCCTTGACACGACAAATAAATAAATAAATAAATAAATAAATAAATAAATAAATAAAGTGGTATCAAACTGCATCCATTCAACGCTATAGATGCAGCCACAGAGATCTAGATTTCCCCGCCTGCTAATCCTCTAATTATCTTAGGCCAATACTTAGGAAAATGCCATCCATTTCCAAAAAGAACCGCAGAAGCGCGGCCTCGGAGGGATAGATAATGAAAGACACAATCAGGCCAAATGTGGAAGTTACTTCCGCCGGAGTCTGAGCCAGACATTAAGAAGCTTATCCGTATGACCCCGATGTGTACCCAAGGGCTCAGCTGGGCAATATTATCCCCCATTTCATATAGCAGTCAATGAAAGCAAAAGGGTTTAAGCAATTTGCCCAAGGTCAGCGAGTTAATCAGTGTCGGAGTCACATCTTGTATTCCCGTTGTCTGCTCCGCAACCACCTGCTCCGGCGATGGAGAAAAACGGCCTTTTGGCTCCCGTTGCACACACTTCTCCAAAGAAGCCATCTGCTCCTTTTTTTTGTCTCTTTTGTGGAATGGTCAAAGGTAGTTTTTGAAAGAACACTACACTATTGTGATTATTATTGGAGAACAATTTGTCTGACAGTCTTCTTGGATCAGAGGCCTTCCAGCCTTCATAGAATCATAGAATCAAAGAGTTGGAAGAGACCTCATGGGCCATCCAGTCCAACCCCATTCTGCCAAGAAGCAGGAATATTGCATTCAAAGCACCCCTGACAAATGGCCATCCAGCCTCTGCTTAAAAGCTTCCAAAGAAGGAGCCTCCACCACACTCCGGGGCAGAGAGTTCCACTGCTGAACGGCTCTCACAGTCAGGAAGTTCTTCCTAATGTTCAGATGGAATCTCCTCTCTTGTAGTTTGAAGCCATTGTTCCGCGTCCTAGTCTCCCAGGAAGCAGAAAACAAGCTTGCTCCCTCCTCCCTGTGGCTTCCTCTCACATACTTATACATGGCTATCATATCTCCTCTCAGCCTTCTCTTCTTCAGCCTAAACATGCCCAGTTCCCTAAGCCGCTCCTCATAGGGCTTGTTCTCCAGACCCTTGATCATTTTAGTCGCCCTCCTCTGGACACATTCCAGCTTGTCAATATCTCTCTTGAATTGTGGTGCCCAGAATTGGACACAATATTCCAGATGTGGTCTAACCAAAGCAGAATAGAGGGGTAGCATTACTTCCTTAGATCTAGACACTAGGCTCCTATTGATGCAGGCCAAAATCCCATTGGCTTTTTTTGCCGCCACATCACATTGTTGGCTCATGTTTAACTTGTTGTCCACGAGGACTCCAAGATCTTTTTCACACGTACTGCTCTCGAGCCAGGCATTGTCCCCCATTCTGTATCTTTGCATTTCATTTTTTCTGCCAAAGTGGAGTATCTTGCATTTGTCACTGTTGAACTTCATTTTGTTAGTTTTGGCCCATCTCTCTAATCTGTCAAGATCGTTTTGAATCCTGCTTCTGTCCTCTGGACTATTGAGTATCGCTCCCAATGTGGTGTCGTCTGCAAACTTGATGATCATGCCTTCTAACCCTTCATCTAAGTCATTAATAAAGATGTTGAACAGGACCGGGCCCAGGATGGAACCCTGCGGCACTCCACTTGTCACTTCTTTCCAGGATGAAGAGGAAGCATTGGTGAGCACCCTCTGGGTTTGTTCCTTCCAGAGAGGAAATGTCTCCAAATGGAATCATGGTTGCTTTGTGTCCTCAAATCAACTTAGATGCATCTACACCAAGGGTTTGCAAACTTTTTCAGACGCAGAGCCCTTTTTGAAGCAAACATTTCCCATGGAGCCCTAAGAAATGTCTCGCACTGCTCCAATTACAGGTCAAAGGCTTGGTCCCACAGCCATGTCTTCAGGTTTTTTTCTCCCCCTGAAGGTCATTGGAAAGGGGGCTAATCTGATGCCACTAGGGAGGGAGTTCCACAACCAAGGGAGGACCACTGAGAACGCCCTGTCTTCATTCCCACCAACCACACCTGCGAAGTTGGTGTCCTTTGGCCTGCATCAATAGGAGCATAGTGTCTAGATCTAAGGAAGTAATGCTACCCCTCTATTCTGCTTTGGTTAGACCACATCTGGAATATTATGTCCAATTCTGGGCACCACAATTCAAGAGAGATATTCACAAGCTGGAATGTGTCCAGAGGAGGGCGACTAAAATGATCAAGGGTCTGGAGAACAAGCCCTATGAGGAGCGGCTTCAGGAGCTGGGCATGTTTAGCCTGAAGAAGAGAAGGCTGAGAGGAGATATGCTAGCCATGTATAAATATGTGAGAGGAAGCCACAGGGAGGAGGGAGCAAGCTTGTTTTCTGCTTCCCTGGCGATTAGGACAAGGAACAATGGCTTCAAACTACAAGAGAGGAGATTCCATCTGAACATGAGGAAGAACTTCCTGACTGTGAGAGCCGTTCAGCAGTGGAACTCTCTGCCCCGGAGTGTGGTGGAGGCTCCTTCTTTGGAAGCTTTTAAACAGAGGGTGGATGGCCATCTGTCAGGGGTGATTTGAATGCAATATTCCTGCTTCTTCACAGGGGGTTGGACTGGATGGCCCATGAGGTCTCTTCCAACTCTTTGATTCTATGATTCTATGAATTCAGCACCTTGGGTAGCTCAAACTGAAACCTAGAAGACATTCTCATCCTTTGGCTGGTGCCATAGTCTGCTCCTCGTTCTTCTTTCTCCCTTTCCTGTATTGCTTGCTTCATTCCTTTCTTGCACTCTTCTCCTCCATATAAACTCGAAATTACACCATTAATTCCCAAACTCACCCTTTCTTTCCCTGCCATCAGTGCGCTTCTCTCCCCTTGTGCTTGTCGCATTTCCTTCACTGCTGCATTTAAGCCTCTGATTTAAAAACTCACCACTCCACTCTGTCTTTTTTCCGAGTGGTACTTTTAGCACCATCTCCAGTCCTTTGTTTTCCTGGAAGGCGATCCATTCAAAGCAGAAACCTGACTATTTTTAAGACACAAAGTCTGAGCCATGCCTCTCCTTTGGGGAAGTAGAAGAATCACATAGTACCGTCATACAGCTGGGAGACATCCCAAAGGACATTTATTCATTTGTTTATTTTATTTATTCTATTTATGTTATATTATTTATTTATTTCAAATATTTGTACCCCGCCCTTCTCAACTAGGGTGGCTTACATCGGGCAAAATTCGATGCCATTACATACAAATTAATACATATAAAAACACAGTAAATTGATTACAAAATTAGTTTTAAAATAAAAAGTACATTAATGAAAAGTGCAATAATACTGGCGTTGTCTATTCTTATGTCAGTAGAAAAAGGAAAAACAAGGAGGCGATAGGACCTCTTCGAGGAGAAGATGGGGCAATGCTGACAGGGGATAGGGAAAAGGCAGAACTACTTAATGCCTTCTTTGCCTCGGTCTTCTCACAAAAAGAGAGTCTTCAACCTCAGCAAGATGGAGTGGATGAGGGATTGGAGGACATCCAACCCCAAATTGGGAAAGAAGTCGTCCAGGAATACCTGGCCGCTCTTAATGAGTTCAAGTCCCCTTTCAGGGCCAGATCAACTACACCCAAGAGTATTGAAGGAACTAGCGGAAGTCATTTCGGAACCATTGGCAACCATCTTTGAGAGTTCTTGGAGAACGGGAGAAGTTCCAGCAGATTGGAGGAGGGCCAATGTGGTCCCAATCTTCAAGAAGGGAAAAAAGGATGACCCAAACAACTACCGTCCGGTCAACCTCACGTCAATACCGGGCAAGATTCTGGAAAAGATTGTTAAGGAAGCGGTCTGCAAACACTTAGAAACAAATGCAGTCATCGCTAATAGTCAACATGGATTTATCAAAAACAAGTCATGCCAGACCCATCTGATCTCATTCTTCGATAGAGCTACAAGCTGGTTAGATGCGGGGAATGCCGTGGATGTAGCGTACCTGGATTTCAGTAAGGCCTTCGACAAGGTCCCCCATGACCTTCTGGCAAGGAAACTAGTCCAATGTGGGCTAGGCAAAACTACGGTGAGGTGGATCTGTAATTGGTTAAGTGGACGAACACAGAGAGTGCTCACTAATGCATCCTCTTCATCTTGGAAAAAAGTGACAAGTGGAGTGCCATCAGCAGGGTTCCGTCCTGGGCCCAGTCCTGTTCAACATCTTTATTAATGACTTAGATGAAGGGCTAGAAGGCAGGATCATCAAGTTTGCAGATGACACCAAATTGGGAGGGATAGCCAATAGTCCAGAGGACAGGAGCAGAATTCAAAACGATCTTGACAGATTAGAGAGATGGGCCGAAACTAACAAAATGAAGTTCAACAGGGACAAATGCAAGATACTCCACTTTGGCAGAAAAAATGAAATGCAAAGATACAGAATGGGTGACGCCTGGGTCGAGAGCAGTACGTGTGAAAAAGATCTTGGAGTCCTCGTGGACAACAAGTTAAACATGAGCCAACAATGTGATGTGGCGGCAAAAAAAGCCAATGGGATTTTGGCCTGCATCAATAGGAGCATAGTGTCTAGATCTAAGGAAGTAATGCTACCCCTCTATTCTGCTTTGATTAGACCACATCTGGAATATTGTGTCCAATTCTGGGCACCACAATTCAAGAGAGATATTGACAAGGTGGAATGTATCTATGATTCTATGATTCTATGTCTAGCCTTATGTAGAAAAAAATTCAGCGAGCACAACACAATTGGAAATCTGTCCATAGTCCATTTTCCATAACATTATTACCATTTTTTAATTTGCGACATTGATATGCCGCCCTTCTCACTCCGAAGGGGACTCAGAGCGGCTTACAAGATATATATATATAGATAGATAGATAGATAGATAGATAGATATAGATATATATTAGGCCTGGGTAACAACGGAAAAATTTGTTTCTAAACTCGTTTTGTTTTTAGGGGGGCCCTTGCATTTCGTTTTTTTAAATAATTCCGAAATTTTAAAAAATTTCGAAATATACGAAATTTCGTAAAATCACGAATCGATTCGTTAATGGCGAACGCGATTGCACAATATGCTAAAAAAAACCTCCAAATGGGACAGGGGGAATTTCTGAAGCTTCCCTCTCCCTCTGTTGTTGACTGTTGGTGTGATAAAACAAACAACAACTATAAAACTTGCACCAGACATACGAAAATAATTACGAAATAATTACGAAATAATTTCAAAATAATTACGAAATAATTACGAAAAAATTGAAAAAAATTGTTTCGAATCTAATTTACTCCTCACACTATTCCTGCATGGCTCAATATTGGATCGTAAGATAATTTAAATACAAATTAATAACGAATTACGAAATTAACGAACGAAACCGCCCAAGCCTACTAATCTTGGAAAACAATTCTACTCGGACAATGAGGGATCACCTATGTAAGTAAGTAAGCTCGAAAGAAAAATGCAATACCTCTCCCCATCTTCTTGTGAAGAGTGTCCCCGGCTACCGTTGACACTTCAACAAAATCAACATCCGTCGATCCTCCAAAAGTCAGTTCCGGCCGTTATCTCAACATTTTCTGCTTTCCTAAAGCTTCCAAATCGCATTAACCAGAGACTTGCCTTCACGCTGACCTTTAGAGGCACACACACAGAGGCACAGACACGACACACACTTTCCTTCCCTGGCACACAAAAGTTGGGGTGGCAGAGGGGGGGAAAGATAGCATTAATCCTCTCTGTACAGTCTCGCTGCACTCTGATGTCAGGTTTGCACTTGTTGGGTTTTAAAAAATAATATATAAAAGCTTGGATAAAGCAGAGAGGGAGAAATTCTGCTGCTGCACAGTTTACTGTCTCCTTGCAAAGTGTTGCTAGGACTTAAAAATAGGACGTTCCCTGCAAGGAAGGATGGAATAACTTGGGTTTTAAGAACCATGGCGAAATGGCTTGGACTCTCCAACAGTAAATCCACTAGGTCAGTGTCTCTTTCTTCCATCTTGCACCCAACCATATCCATCTTACTATTTCCATACGCTATAAATTAGCCCAACCAACATTACTTAGGCAATCCCTCGTTGTCTTGTCGAAGGTTTTAATGGCCAGAATCAATGGGTTGTTGTAGGTTTTTCCATTCTATATGGCCATGTTCTGGAGGCAATTTTTCTCCTGACGTTTCGCCTGCATCTATGGCAAGCATCCTCAGAGGTAATGAGGACCTCTTTACCTCTGAGGATGCTTGCCATAGATGCAGGCGAAACGTCAGGAGAAAAATTGCCTCCAGAACATGGCCATATAGCCCGGAAAAACCTACAACAATCCCTCATTGTCTTGTCGAAGGCTTTCATGGCCGGAATCACTTGGTTGTTGTATACATCTTTATTAATGACTGAGATGAAGGGCTAGAAGGCAGGATCATCAAGTTTGCAGATGACACCAAATTGGGAGGGAGAGCCAATACTCCAGAAGACAGGAGCAGGATTCAAAATGATCTTGATAGAATAGAGAGACGGACCAAAACTAACAAAATGAAGTTCAACAGTGACAAATTTAAGATACTCCACTTTGGCAGGAAAAACGAAATGCAAAGATACAGAATTGGGGACAATGCCTGGCTCGAGAGCAGTACGTGTGAAAAAGATCTTGGAGTCCTCGTGGACAACAAGTTAAACATGAGCCAACAATGTGATGTAAGGCAAAAAAAGCCAATGGGATTTTGGCCTGCATCAAGAGGAGCATAGTGTCTAGGTCCAGGGAAGTAATGCTACTCCTCTATTCTGGTTTGGTTAGATCACACCTGGAATATTGTGTCCAATTCTGGGCACCACAATTCAAGAGAGATATTGACAAGCTGGAATGTGTCCAGAGGAGAGCGACTAAAATGATAAAGGGTCTGGAGAACAAGCCCTATGAGGAGTGGCTTAAGGAGCTGGGCATGTTTAGCCTGAAGAAGAGAAGGCTGAGAGGAGATATGATAGCCATGTATAAATATGTGAGAGGAAGCCACCGGGATGAGGGAGCAAGCTTGTTTTCTGCTTCCCTGGAGACCAGGACGCGGAACAATGGCTTCAAACTACAAGAGAGGAGATTCCATCTGAACATGAGGAAGAACTTCCTGACTATGAGAGCCATTCAGCAGTGGAACTCTCTGCCCCGGAGTGTGGTGGAGGCTCCTTCTTTGGAAGCTTTTAAACAGAGGCTGGATGGCCATCTGTCAGGGGTGATTTGAATGCAATATTCCTGCTTCTTGGCAGGGGGTTGGACTGGATGGCCCATGAGGTCTCTTCCAACTCTTTGATTCTATTATTCTATTATTCTATACTGTTTAATGGGTGGGAGTGGTGGGTCGACGCTCAGCTCCAGAATGAAGAAAGGGGGCAGGGCGGGCAGAGGACCTGGCTCCGCCCCCTTCAAAATAGTTCCAAACAGAACTCAAATTGTTCTTACCTTGCATGAGAAAGCAAATTTCTCTCCCACCCCAGCTGTGCTAGAGTGGGAAAGGTTCATGTTGGGATACAACCTCTCAGTATTAGTAGGAAACATATATGTACTGCTCTTATTAATGCTTCTCTGCATTTTTTTATTTATTTGTCGTGTCAAGGCAACCAGTCAATTATATTATATTACATTTCTAACAGAACAAAGCAAACAAACAGACAAAATACAAAATCTGTGAGTTTGGTAGTTGATTAAATATCCTTTGACCAGTATCTGGCCACTTGGAGTGCTTCTGGTGTTGCCCCAAGAAGGTTCTCCATTGTGCATGTGGCAGGGCTCAGGTTGCATTGCAGCAGGTGGTCAGTGGTTTGCTCTTCTCCACACTCGCATGTTGAGGATTCGCTTTGTGGCCCCATTTCTGAAGGTTGGCTCTGCATCTTGTGGTTTCATTAAGAGCCTCATCCACTGTTTTAGTGTGGTGAGATGTGTTCCACACTGGGCATGCATACTCAGCAGCAGAGTAACACAGCGCAAGGGCAGATGTCTTCACTGTATCTGGTTGTGATCCCCAGGTTGTGCCAGTCAGCTTTCGTATGATATTGTTTCTAGCGCCCACTTTTTGCTTGATGTTCAGGCAGTGCTTCTTGTAGGCAAGAGCACGGTCCAGAGTGACTCCCAGGTATTTGGGTGCACTGCAATGCTCCAGTGGGATTCCTTCCCAGGTGATCTTCAGAGCTCAGGATGCTTCTCTGTTCTTGAGATGAAAAGCACATGTCTGTGTTTTAGATGGGTTGGGGATCAGCTGGTTTTCCCTGTAATAGACAGTAAGAGCACCTAGAGCTTCGGAAAGCTTCTGTTCTACCATCCCAAAGCTCCCTGCTTGAGCAGTAATGGCACGATCATCAGCATAGATGAAACTCTCTGTCCCTTCTGGCAGTGGCTGGTCATTTGAACATGGATGGAGCAAGCACGCTTCCCTGAGGCAGGCCGTTTTTCTGTTTCCACCATCTGCTTCTCTAGCCCTGGAACTCAACAAAAAAGCTCCTGTTTTGTAGCAGGTTTCCTATGAGGTGGGTGAGGTAGTAGTCCTTTGTGATATTATACATTTTTCTCAGGAGGAGGTGGTGGTATCATAGGCTGCTGACAGGTCTATGAAGACAGCTCCTGTGATCTGCTGCCTTTCAAAGCCATCTTCTATGTGCTGAGTCAGGTTCAGCACTTGCGATGTGCAGCTTTTGCCTTTTCTGAAGCCAGCTTGCTGTGAGATCAGACAGGGGTCTATTTTTCCGTAATTCTATGCAAAATAAGTCTCTCCAGAACTTTGTAGAGGTGGCACAACAGGGAGATTGGTCTGTAGCTTTTTGGGTCATTATGGTATTTGCTTGGCTACAAGATGGCGATGACTCTTGCTTTCCTCCAGATTTTGGGGATCTGACAGGATGCAGTGCAGTTGTTCATCAGCTCCAGCAGCCAGCGCCTTGCTTTTGGAACAAAGTTCTTGATTTGTTCCGTCCGTAGATCATCCAGGCCAGCTGCTTTGTCGTTTTTACATTTATTGAGAGCCATGTCCAATTCAGTAGATGTAAAGGGTTCATGAACCCTTCTCTGCAATTACTATGGCTTTATAGTAGGCCTGGGTAACAACGGAAAAATTTGTTTCTAAACTTGTTTTGTTTTTAGGGGGTCCATTGTGTTTCGTTTTTTAAAAGAATTCCGAATTTTTCTTTAAATTTTTTTTGTTATTTATGAAATTTTGTAAATTTCGAATTGATTCGTTAATGGCGGACGCGATTGCGCAATACACTAAAAAACACCTCCAAATGGGACAGGGGGAACTTCTGAAGCTTCCCTCTCCCTCTTTTGTTGACTGTTGGTGTGATAATTTATTTTTTATCACTGATAAAACAAACAACTACTATAAAACTTGCACCAGACATACGGAAATAATAACGAAATAATAACGAAACAATTTCGAAACAATTACGAAACAATTTCGAAACAATTATGAAACAATTTCGAAACAATTACGAAACGAATTGGAAAAATTCATTTCGTTTTTTAGTTGCTCCTGAATGGTTCAATATCGCTTCGTTATCAAAAAAATAACGAATTAATAACGAATTACGAAATTAATGAACGAAACCACCCAGCCCTAGTCATTACGGTCTTTGCCTGGCTTCAAGATGGCGATGACTCTTGCTTTCCTCCAGATTTTGGGGATCTGACAGGATGCAGTGCAGTTGTTCATCAGCTCCAGCAGCCAGCGCCTTGCTTTTGGACCAAAGTTCTTGATTTGTTCCATCCGTAGATCATCCAGGCCAGCTGCTTTGCCATTTTTACATTCATTGAGAGCCATGTCCAATTCAGTAGATGTAAAGGGTTCATGAACCCTTCTCTGCAATTACTATGGCTTTATAGTAAGCAAGAGAAATAGGAAAAGGCGAGGAAAACCAGCCACGGGACCCCCAAAAACATCTTCTTTGCCTGTCATACCATCCATGCTACAACAAGCGGTGCAGTCCTGCCCTCTGTTGCTGTGCTATTGTTTCATTTTTAATTAATGAAAGGGAGAGCTAATCATTGAATTAAACTTCTCATTACTCGAGCTGAATACCCGTTAAGCAAATTTAATTACTGTACGGATTGGGCCTCTCCCAGCCTGTTCCATTAGCTGCTGATAAAGACTGGGGGCGGGAGGAAAAAGCCGGAGAGAATAATAATGCAGGAGGAGAGGGGCGGGGATGAGTGATGGAGCGGAAACCACAAAGCGCTTCGGTTTGTTTAGAGTTAGGCAAAGCGGTTCAAGGAGCAAGGCAACCCCCCCCCCCCCGACTGGAAAAGCCCGGGAAATGGTTTGCTTGCCTTCTTATCACACTGTTCCAAATCACACAACAGAGGCCCCAATACTGTTTGCTTTTCCAAACTGGCCAGATACACAAATAGGCTCCATATGTTTTTGGCACAAGCAGCTGATGTTAGACGTGCAGCAACCATTCTCTGGATTTTATTTTAGAGTTGGATAGAGCTATCCAAGGTGCTGAAGCTATTAGGTGTCATGGGATTCAGCACCTAGGATAGTTCCATAGGAACAAAACTTAGAGGACTTATAGCAGCCTTTCTCAACCTTCGGGTTATTTATCGTGTCATCAGCAACCATTGTATTACAATTCTAACAGAGCAAAACAAACACAGAGATTAAAAAGAAAAAGGAAAAAAACACACAGATTTTGCAAATTTGGTATTTGGTTAAATGTCCTTTGACCAGTATCTGGCCACTTGGAGTGCCTCTGGGGTTGTCGCAAGGAGGTCCTCAATCGTGCATGTGGCAGGGCTCAGGTTGCATTGCAGCAGGTGGTGAGTGGTTTGTTCTTCTCCGCACTCGCATGCCGAGGATTCCACCCTGTAGCCCCATTTCTGAAGGTTGGCTCTGCATCTCGTGTGCCAGAGCGCAGTCTGTTCAGCACCTTCCAAGTCGCCCAGTCTTCTGAGTGCCCAGGGGGGAGTCTCTCATCTGGTATCACCCATGAATTGAGGTGCTGAGTTTGGGCCTGCCACTTTTGGACTCTCGCTTGCTGGGGTGTTCCAGCGAGTGTCTCTGTAGATCTAAGAAAACTATGTCTTGATTTAAGTCGTTGACGTGCTGGCTGATACCCAAACAGGGGATGAGCTGGAGATGTCTCTGCCTTGGTCCTTTCACTATTGGCTGCTACTTCCCGGCAGATGTCAGGTGGTGCAATACCGGCTAAGCAGTGTAATTTCTCCAGTGGTGTAGGGCGCAGACACCCTGTGATAATGCGGTATGTCTCATTAAGAGCTACATCTACTGTTTTAGTGTGGTGAGATATGTTCCACACTGGGCATGCATAGCAGCAGAGTAGCATAGCGCAAGGGCAGATGTCTTCACTGTGTCTGGTTGTAATCCCCAGGTTGTGCCCGTCAGCTTTCGTATGATGTTGTTTCTAGCGCCCACTTTTTGTTTGATGTTCAGACAGTGCTTCTTGTAGGTCAGAGCACAGTCCAGAGTGACTCCCAGGTATTTGGGTGCGCTGCAATGCTCCAGTGGGATTCCAACCTTCGGGTAGGGCAGTGTTTCTCAACCTGGGGGTCAGGACCCCTGTGGGGGTCGCAAGGGGGTGTTAGAAGGGTCGCCAAAAACCATCTGTTGGTCATGGGGGTTCTGTGTGGGAAGTTTAGTCCAATTCTATCAGTGGGGTTCAGAATGCTATTTCATTGTGGGTGAACTATAAATCCCAACAACTACAACTCCCAAATGGCAAAGTCTATTTTCCCCAAACTCCACCACTGTTCACATTTGGGCATATTGAGTATTTGTGCCAAGTTTGATCCAGATCCATCATTGCTTGAGTCCACAGTGTTCTCTCGATATAGGTGAACTACAACTCCAAAAACCCAAGGTCACTGTCCACCAGACCTTTGCAGTATTTTCTTTTGGTCATGGGAATTCTGTGTGCCAAGTTTGATTCAATTCCATCATTGGTGGAGTTCAGAAGGCTCTTTGATTTTAGGTGAACTATAAATCCCAGCAACTCCAGCATTACCAAATGACAAAACCAATTACCCCAACCCCACCAGTATTCAAATTTGAGCGTATCGGGTATTTGTGCCAAATTTGGTCCAGTGACTGAAAATACATCCTGCATATCAGATATTTACATGATGATTCATAACAGTAGCAAAATTACAGTTATGAAGTGGCAACGAAAATAACGTTATGGATGGGGGTCACCACAACATGAGGAACTGGATTAAGGGGTCGCGGCGTTAAGAAGGTTTAGAACCACTGCTCTAGTACAACTTCTAGTACAACCTGTACTAAGGGGTTGCGGTATTAGGAAGGTTGAGAATCACTGGGTAGGGAATCCTGGGGCGGTTGTGAGGAGGTTTCAGAGGGTTCGCCCAAGACCATCAGAAAACATATATTTTTACCTCTCCACTGAGGCAGTACGTATTGATCTATTTGCATTAAATGCTTTCAAACTGCTAGGTAGGAAGAAGCTAGGGCTGACAGCCAGGAGCTCACCCCAACTCACAATTTTGAATTGCTAACCCTCTGGTCACCAATTTCCTGCTTCATAGGAAGCTAGATATGTTTTGGGTTGTTGTAGGTTTTTTCGGGCTATATGGCCATGTTCTAGAGCAGTGTTTCTCAACCTGGGGGTCGGGACCCCTGGAGGGGTCACCAGGGGGTGCCAGAGGGGTCACCAAAGACCATCAGAAAACACAATATTTTCTGTTGGTCATGGGGGTTCTGTGTGGGAAGTTTGACCCAATTCTATCATTGGTGGGGTTCAGAATGCTTTTTGATTGTAGGTAAACTATAAATCCCAGCAACTACAACTCCCAAATGTCAAGGCCTATTTTCCCCAAACTCCACCAGTGTTCACATTTAGCATACTGAGTATTCATGCCATATTTGGTCCAGATCCATCATTGTTTGAGTCCATAGTGCTCTTTGTAGGTGAACTACAACTCCCAAACTCAAGGTCAATGCCCACCAAACCCTTCCAATGCTTTCTGTTGGTCATGGGCATTCTATGTGCCAAGTTTGGTTTAATTCCATCCTTGGTGGAGTTCAGAATACTCTTTGATTGTAGGTGAACCATAAATCCCAACAACTACAAATCCCAAATTATGTTTCATAACAGGAGAAAAAGTAATTTAAAAGTAAATTATGAATTAGCAAAAGAATGTTATGGTTGGGGGTCACCACGACATGAGGAAATGTATTGAGGGGTCGTGGCATTACGAAGGTTGAGAAACACTGTTCTAGAGGCATTTCTCCTGATGTTTCGCCTGCATCTATGGCAAGCATCCTCAGAGGTAGTGAGGTCTGTTGGAACTAGGAAAAGGGGTTTATATATCTGTGGAATGACCAGGGTGAGACAAAGGATTCTTGTCTGCTGGAGCTAGGTGTGAATGTTTCAACTGACCACCTTGATTAGCATTTGATTGCCTGGCAGTGCCTGGAGCAATCTTTTGTTGAGAGGTGATTAGATGTCCTTTGTTTGTTTCCTCTCTGTTGTTGTGCTGTTCCAATTTGAGAGTTTTTAATACTGGTAGCCAGATTTTGCAGGGACACTACCTTGGTTTTGTCACCAAGTTCAGAGGAGTAAAGACAAAACCCTTTTTGGAAACAGGCATGGTAAAGTGGGGAAAGAAATCCCTCCGCTTAATTCTATCTTTAGTTTACTAAATCACCTCTTCTAAAGAAAGGTAAAAAGTAAAAAAAAATCCATGCAGCTACATTTTGCCTAAAAAGAGAGGGATGAAACCCAACAAAAAGTATTCAAATGGAGCTATCCAAGGCACTAAACCCACATTTTGGGGCTAGGGTTGATTCAGAGCCTTTTCATGCCCATAGTAAATCCTGAGGCAGATTTAGCACCCCACTGACATGGAACTCACCAACCATCAATGCTTGGTTAGACATTTTTTTCCTCTTTCAGGGAATGAAGCAAATAATTTTTCCCCTCTGTTGCTTGCAACTTGTCAGATTTACTGTTTTCCCCCCTGCCTTTCACTACATGAGATATGGGCCTGGTCTTTGTTTGTGTAATTAGGAAGTGCTTTGTTAAGACTCATTGCAAAAAAAAAAAAAATTCCTATAGTAAATATTTTACAAGCGTCACTCAGAAAAGATGCAGACTGGCCAAAAAGAGAGAAAATTGAAAAAAGTGCAATTCATAAATTCTCCTTTTACTTTTGCTATTATTAGAATACTGGATTCCTACCAGGATTCTGAGATGCTTATAGTATGTTTACATTAATTCATTGCAATAGTTCGTGGCTTGGAGCTATTATAATATATGGAATCCATTAAGTTTGCGACAAATACTTTGGGCACATTTTATGTCTTGTCGAAGGCTTTCATGGCTGGAATCACTAAGTTCTTGTGGGTTTTTTCGGGCTATATGGCCATGTTCTAGAGGCATTTCTCCTTCTCCTTCTTATCTCTCTTCTGATTCCTTTCATATTGCTACTTGCTTGAGTACGGAGCCCCCGGCGGCACAGCAGGTTAAACCGCTGAGCTGCTGAATTTGCTTGCTGAAAGGTCACAGGTTCGAATCCTCTGGGGAGTAGGGTGAGCTCCCACTGTTAGCCCCAGCTTCTGCCAACCTAGCAGTTCGAAAACATGCAAATGTGAGTTAAATCGGCCAAAGGTGGGTTGATTGATTGGATTATGTTGATCATTAATGTATCATTGGAGCAGGGGATTTTTCCATCTGGACTAAAACAGGCTGTGGTCAGACCACTCCTGAAAAAGACCTCCCTTGACTCCACGGTCTTGAACAACTACAGACCCATATCCAACCTTCCTTTCTTGGGTAAGGTGTTGGAGCGGCTGGTTGCCTCTCAGCTCTAGGATTTCCTGGATGACATCAGTTACCTGGATCAGTCACAGTCTGGCTTTAGGCCTGGTCACAGTACCGAGACAGCTTTGGTCGCCTTGGTGGATGACCTCCATAGGGAGCTGGACATGGGAGGTGTGACCCTGCTGGTTCTCTTGGACATCTCAGCGGCTTTCGATGCCATCGATCATGGTATCCTTCCGGGACGACTCTCTGGGATGGGTCTTGGAGGCACAGCGTTGTCGTGGCTCCGGTCCTTCCTGGAGGGTCGATCCCAGATGGTGAAGCTGGGAGACACCTGCTCAGACCCCTGGCCTTTGATCTGTGGGGTCCCGCAAGGTTCCATTCTGTCCCCCATGCTTTTTAACATGTACATGAAACCGCTGGGAGAGGTCATCCGGAGTTTTGGAGTTGGGTGCCATCTTTACGCAGATGACACGCAACTCTACTACTCTTTCCCACCTAATTCCAAGGAAGCCTCTCGGGTGCTGGACGAGTGCCTGGCCGCTGTGGATGTCTGGATGAGGACAAACAAGCTGAAGATTAATCCCAACAAGACAGAGGTCCTCCTGGTCGATCGTAAACCAGATCGGGGTATAGGGTGGCAACCTGTGTTGGACGGGGTTGCACTCCCCCTGAAGTCACAGGTCTGCAGTCTGGGTGTTCTCCTGGACTCATCACTTACGCTTGAAGCTCGGGCGTCGGCGGTGGCCGGGAGGGCCTTTGCACAATTAAGACTCGTGCGCCAACTGCGACCGTACCTCGTGAAGGCAGATCTGGCCAGGGTGGTCCATGCTGTAGTCACCTCCAGATTGGACTACTGTAATGCACTCTACATGGGGCTACCCTTGAAAACGGCCCAGAAATTTCAGTTGGTTCAACGAGCGGTGGCCAGGTTGTTAACTGGTGCTCCTTACAGGGAGCAATCAACCCTTCTGTTTAAGGAGCTCCATTGGCTGCCATTCATGTACCAGACCCTATTCAAGGTGCAGGTGCTTACCTACAAAACCCTAAATGGTTTGGGACCCGCCTACCTGAGTGACCGCATCTCTGTGTACGACCCCACACAATCTCTTCGATCATCTGGGAAGGCCCAGCTCAAACTCCCACCACCATCGCAAGCGCGATTGGTGGGGATAAGGGAGACAGCCTTCTTGGTGGTGGCCCCTCGACTCTGGAACTGACTCCCCAAGGACATTAGGCATGCCCTGACTCTGGCAGTTTTTAGGAGGATCCTGAAAACATGGTTGTTTCAGTGTGCCTTCCCAGAATAAGGAAACTCCCAGCAATATGTCCCCAAACGCACTTTATTTGTGATCTAGGTTTGTCTGCACATCTCATCTCTCTCCAAAACCTTTATTCTCATTATATGTCACGTTGTCATGCCCAGCATTATTTTTAAAATTTAATTATTATATTTGGCCCAGCCATAGGTGTTTAAATGTGTCGTTTTATTCTTAATGTTTATTGCTTATTTTCTGCTTATGAGTTTATTTATTGTTTGTATTACTGTTGCTATTGTTTATTGTTGTATTGTGGGCTTGGCCTCATGTAAGCCACACCGAGTCCCTTGGGGAGATGGTAGCAGGGTACAAATAAAGTATTATTATTATTATTATTAGTATTAGTATTATTATATCAATAAGTACCGCTCCAGTGGGAAGGTAATAGTGCCCCATGCAGTCTTGCCAGCCACATGACCTTGGAGGTGTCTATAGATAATGCCGGCTCTTCGGCTTAGAAATAGAGATGAGCACCACCCTCCAGAGTCGGACATGACTCGACTTAATGTCAGGGGAAAACCTTTACCTAGCTTGGGAACCTGGCATTGCCTTGTGTCCAACTTTGGTGTCAATTCGTCCAGTGGTTTTTTAGTTATGTTAATCCCACAAATGAACGTTACATTTTTATTTATATAGATATAGATTACCAGTAAAATTGTACTTAGGCAAAGACTATTAGGAGACACTTATCTGTGCTATTCCCAAAACCTGCTTTGGAGATGGTCATATTCTGTATTTCAGAGGAAGCAACTGGCAAAATCACCTCTGAAGTCTCCTTGTCTAAGAAAGCCCCATAACATTCATGGAGTTGCCATAAGATGACAAGTGACTTAAAGGCTCACAGACAAGAAGGAGAAAAAGACATCACTAAGCCTTTCCGAGTCAGAATATGATCTGGTGTAGTAGATCGCACACTGAAGTATAGCTGCAGCAAGGTTGGGTGTGTGTGTTCTGGCTGCTCTTGAGTGCTTTCTGAATGCTGAGGCGGGGTGACAATGCCATAGTTGGCCTCCCTTAAAGTCCATGCAACATGTTGGTCCTGCTTAGACACTAGCCAATCCCTCTCCAATGCCAGAAATACAGCTTAATGGTGTAACATTAGAAAATGTTGAGCATTTCCGCTATCTTGGCAGCCACTTCTCCACAAAAGTCAACATTGACACTGAAATACAACACCGCCTGAGCTCTGCGAGTGCAGCATCCTTCCGAATGAAGCAGAGAGTGATTATTAGATCAATAGGTACCTCTCCAGTGGGAAGGTAACAGTGCCCCATCCTGGAAAGAAGTGACGAGGTTCCTTCCTGGGCCCGGTCCTGTTCAACATCTTGATTAATGACTTAGATGAAGGGCTAGAAGGCATGATCATCAAGTTTGCAGATGACACCAAATTGGGAGGGAGAGCCAATACTCCAGAGGACAGGAGCAGGATTCAAAACGATTTTGACAGATTAGAGAGATGGGCCAAAACTAACAAAATGAAGTTCAACAGTGACAAATGCAAGATACTCCACTTTGGCAGGAAAAATGAAATGCAAAGATACAAAATGGGGGACAATGCCTGGCTAGAGAGCAGTACGTGTGAAAAAGATCTTGGAGTCTTTGTGGACAACAAGTTAAACATGAGCCAACAATGTGATGCGGTGACAAAAAAAGCCAATGAGATTTTGGCCTGCAACAATATGAGCCTAGTGTCTAGATCTAGGGAAGTCATGCTCCCCATGCTCTATTCTGCCTTGGTTGGACCACACCTAGAATATTGTGTCCAATTCTGGGCACCACAATTGAAGAGAGATATTGACAAGCTGGAATGTGTCCAGAGGAGGGCGACTAAAATGATAAAGGGTCTGGAGAACAAACCCTATGAGGAGTGGCTTAAGGAGCTGGGTATGTTTAACCTGAAGAAGAGAAGGATGAGAGGAGATATGATAGCCATGTATAAATATGTGAGAGGAAGCCACAGGGAGGAGGGAGCAAGCTTGTTTTCTGCTTCCTTGGAGACTAGGACATGGAACAATGGCTTCAAACTACAAGAGAGGAGATTCCATCTGAACATGAGGAAGAACTTCCTGACTGTGAGAGCCGTTCAGCAGTGGAACTCTCTGCCCCGGAGTGTGGTGGAGTCTCCTTCTTTGGAAGCTTTTAAACAGAGGCTGGATGGCCATCTGTCGGGGGTGATTTGAACGCAATATTCCTGCTTCTTGGCAGGGGGTTGGACTGGATGGCCCATGAGGTCTCTTCCAACTCTTTGATTCTAGGATTCTATTATTCTATCCATAGGGAGACCAAGGGGCTTGTTTATAATTTTATTGTCACCCCAACCCTGTTCTATGCCCACAAAAATGGACTGTCTACAGAAGTCACATTCAACTCCTGCAATGATTCCATCAGCGTTGCCTCCGAAAAATCCTGCAAATTTCTTGGTAAGACAAGCAGACAAACGTTAGCATGCTGAAAGAAGCAAAGATCACCAGCATTGAAGCGATGTTCCTCCTCCATCAACTCCGCTAGACTGGCCACATTGTCCAAATGCCCGACCACAGTCTCCCAAAGCAGTTGCTCTACTGGAAACTAAAAAATGGAAAATGGAATGTTGGTGGCCAGGAAAAGAGATTGAAAGATGGGCTCAAAATCAACCTTAAAAACTCTGGCATAGACACTGAGAACTGGGAAGCCCTGGCCCTTGAGCGCTCCAGCTGGAGGCCAGCTGTGACCAGCAGTGCTGTAGAATTTGAAGAGGCACGAATGGAGGGCGAAAGAGAGAAATGTGCCAAGAGGAAGGCCAAGCCAACCCCAACCGATACCACCTTCCACCTGGAAACCAATGCCCTCACTGCGGGAGAAGATGCAGATCAAGAATAGGGCTCCACAGTCACCCGTGGACCCACCACCACTACACTGATCATGAAAGACTATCCTACTCAGACAATGAAGGATCACCTAAGAAGAAGATACCTAATACACTGAAATCTGAATACTGGTGGGGTTGATTTTGTCATTTGGGAGTTGTAGTTGCTGGGATTTATAGTTCATCTCCAATCAAAGAGAATTCTGAACTCCACCAATGATGGAATTGAATCAAACTTGGCACATGGAACCCCAATGATCAACAGAAAATACTGGAAGGGTTTGGTGGGCATTGACCTTGAGTTTTGGAGTTGTAGTTCAGCTACATCCAGAGAGCACTGTGGACTCAAAGAATGATGGATCTGGAGCAAACTTGGTACAAATTGTTGCAACCCAGAGCAGGAAACTGGACCCTAAGACAACAATCCACCACACCTAACTTCAGGAAAAAAACAATCCTTTTTATTGATGAAAGAGGAGTACAAAAATAGAGGAAAATGCAAGGTAAAAACCCACAGTAAAAATCAGCAACAAAAAATGTCCATGAACAAAATTAAAAACTCACAGTAACACTGCTAAATCCTGGAACCTGTTAGCAATTCACTAACCGTACTTGAAGCACTAGAAAAATTCCTTGGAACAAAGCCACTGGAAGCAGGAGAACTGCAAAAGTCTGCACATGAATCTGAAACGATGCCTGGACTGAATGGGCATCCAGGCCAAGCATAGAAATCTATTTCGTGACGTGCCTGAAGGCCGTGCATTTCTCTTAATCTAGCTGACCTCCGTAAACTCTGTGCTTCGTCTCTACTTTGCCAAATCTGCCCCCGTTTATCCTCATTAGAGGAACCAGGTGTCAGATTATCTGGAGAGCCAAAAAGGGAGTGAAACTTCACGGCTTGGCTCTGAATCATTCTCATGGGAATTTGGACTTTCGCTTTCCAAAGCAGCAGGATTTTCACTACACAAACCGTCATCTTCTATATTGACCTCAGAATCATTGACATCAGGAAATACAATCAGAGAGTCAGGTACAGGTTCACACACAGGCTGAACCCCAACACAAATAGTCAATATGTCAAAATGTGAACACTGAGTGAGTTTGGAGAAAATAGACCTTGACATTTGGGAGTTGTAGTTGCTGGGATTTATAGTTCACCTACAATCAAAGATAATTCTGAACTCTACCAGTAATGGAATTTGACCAAACTTCCCACACAGAACTTCTATGACCAATAGAAAATACTGTGTTTTAGGATGGTCTTTGGTGACCCCTCTGACATCCCCTCATGACCCCCCAGGGGTCCTGACCCCCAGGTTGAGAAATGCTGTCCAACTGAGAAAAACCTGAATTGCTTGGAGACACTTTGCACAAAGTGCTGAAGATACAATGCTCTTGATTTCAAACTAAGGTGCATCACTACGTTTACCTATGGACCTTCACACTAAAGAGAGCAAACCTAACTGATTGGATCTGGATTTAGTCATGTAGTTAGGACTGAAAATGAACAGAATGCAGTTTCAAAAAGACTGTAAAGTGGCATCACACAAAAGCAAAGAGAAGGAGAGAGGGCTCAGCTGTCACCCCAACTTACAAAAGGTGCTCTCACTGGTGTTAAGGCCATTACTTAATGCTAATCCTCCTTGTTAGTTACTAATGGTATGATCCTTTCACCCAATTATTTTGTTGTGCCTCCATTACAGTGATTGAGAAGGTGGAGTAAAGAACAGCCAGAGGATCACCAGCTTTGTAGAATCTGTTTGCATGCAAAAGGGCCTAGGAGCATTTATTCTGCTCTCCAAGTTTTGGGTGAGGAGATAGGACCATGGAGCCATGTCATGCTTATACAGTCATAGCAGTTCCACTTTGAGCACTATGACTTCCTGGTATGGAATCTGGAGATGGTGGTCAAGCATCCGGACAACGTGGCCGATCCAGCGGAGTTGATGGTGGATGTGTTGGTACGGCTGTACCAGGAGCTCCAACTTTATTTGCTTTGTATTAAATGTTTGTTTGCAGTCCTAGGTGTCAGGGACTCTGCAGATAGGTGGCTTCCTTTGGTTGCAGTCATAGGGCAAGTCACCTGTCAATCATCGTTAGGTTTTGGTTCCGCCCCTTGCTCAGGGCAATTGGGAAGGGAAGGGAGCCATTTTTAGTTAGTCTCAGCAAGGAAAGCTAATGTACAGGACATGTACAAGCTTCCCCTGTACAAAAGCTTCAACCCTTAAGACAGTGTTTCTCAACCTGGGGGTCGGGACCCCTGAGGGGGTTGTAAGGGGGTGTCAGAGGGGTCGCCAAAGACCATCAGAAAACATAGTATTTTCTGTTAGTCATTGGGATTCTGTGTGGGAAGTTTGACCCAATTCTAATGTTGGTTGAGTTCAGAATGCTCTTTGATTGTAGGTGAACTTTAAACCCCAACAACTACAACTCCCAAATGGCAAGGACTATTTTCTCTAGACTCCACCAGTGTTCACATTTGGGCATATTGAGTATTTGTGCCAAGTTTGGTCCAGATCCATCATTGCATGAATCCACAACACTCCTCTGGATATAGGTGAACTACAACTCCCAAAATCAAGGTCAATGCCCACCAAACCCTTCCATTGTTTTCTGTTGGTCATGGGAGTTCTGTGTGCCAAGTTCGGTTTAAATCCATTGCTGGTGGAGTTCAGAATGCTCTTTGATTATAGGTGAACTATAACTCCCAAATTACAAAATCAACCCCCCCCCCCCCAAACCCCACTAGCATTCACATTTGGGCATATTGGGTATTTGTGCTCAATTTAGTCCAATGAATGAAAATACATCCTGCATATCGGATATTTACATTTCGATTTATAACAGTATTAAAATGACAGGTATCAAGTAGCAATGAAAACAATATTATGGTTGGGGGTCACCACAACATATGGAATTGCATTAAGGGGTCACGACATTAGCAAGGTTGAGAACCACTGCCTTAAGACCTTCTGGGGGAGAACATTCTTAAGAGTCTCCAAAGATTTCCAGGGAAACAGCCCTAAAGACCAAAGAACTCCAGCTGGAGAACATCTAAGCCTTCACTGGTAGGTCCACTCGGTGCTTTGATACGCAGTTCGACCCAGTAGCGGAGCCCACATCAGTAAGGGTTAGATTACAGTCAGCCTGGGAGAAATTAAAAAGGGGACTTTCCTTTAAAGTAAAGAAGAAGTTATTGAAGACAGTTGCCTGTCCTTCGTGGGCAAGTATAGGAAGCTACCAGTTGCATAAAAAGCCTGGAATCATTTGTTTAACTTTCTGAAGAAAAGAGAAGTTTCTGTTTAATTGTTCTTTAATAAAAGACTTTATTATACTTCACAAGCCATCTAAAGATCATTTGTGGTGGAAAACCTCTGAGAACTTCTCTTTGGGCCCCCTGGCTTCCCGCTGTGCAAAGGTTGCACGTCCTGTTCTAAAGGAAATTCTTTACAGGCCCAGCGCACAACAGAACAGCAGAGGACCATCGCTTCAATGTTGGTGGTCTTTGTTTCTTCCAGCATGCTGACATTTGTCCACCTGTCTTCCCAAGAGATTTGCAGGATTTTCCAGAGGCAGAGCTGATGGAATCGTTCCAGGAGTTGTATGTGATGTCTGTAGACAGTCCACGTTTCACAGGCGTATAGCAGGATTGAGAGGACAATAGCTTTATAAACAAGCACTTTGGTCTCCCTATGGATGTCCTGGTCCTCAAACACTCTCTGCTTCATCTGGAAAAATGCTGCACTTGCAGAGCTCAGGCAGTGTTATATTTTGGTGTTAGTGTTCACTTTTGTGGAGAGGTGGCTGCCAAGGTAGCGGAAATGATCAACATTTTCTAATGTTACACCATTAAGCTGTATTTTTGTCTTTGGAGAGGGATTGGCTGGTGACTGCTGGAAGAGCTCTTAGATTTTCTCGATGTTCAGTGACAGGCTGAGCTGCTCGTATGCTTCTGTGAAGATGTTTAGAGTAGCTTGTAGATCTTCCTCTGAATGCGCACAGACAACGTTGTCATCAGCATACTGGAGTTCTATAACAGATGTTGTTGCAACCTTGGTTTTGACTTTCAGTCTGCTGAGGTTAAATAGCTTGTCATATGTCCGATAGATGATTTCTACTCTGGTGGGAAGCTGGATGAGCATTGTATCTTCAGCACTTTGTGCAAAGTGTCTCCAAGCAATTCAGGTTTTTCTCAGTCGGACAGAGACTTTTTCGATGTTCAATGACAGGCCGAGCTGCTCGTATGCTTCTGTGAAGATGTTTAGAGTGGCTTGTAGATCTTCTTCTGAAAACGCACAGACAACATTGTCATCAGCATACTGGAGTTCTATAACATGTTGTTGCAACCTTGGTTTTGGCTTTCAGTCTACTGAGGTTAAATAGATTGTCATATGTCCGATAGATGATTCCTACTCCGGTGGGAAGCTGGATGAGCATTGTATCTTTAGCACTTTGTGCAAAATGTCTCCAAGCAATTCAGGTTTTTCTCAGTCGGACAGAGACTTTTTCGATGTTCAATGACAGGCCAAGTTGCTTGTATGCTTCTGTGAAGATGTTTAGAGTGGCTTGTAGATCTTCTGAATGTGCACAGACAACATTGTCATCAGCATACTGGAGTTCTATAACAGATGTTGTTGCAACCTTGGTTTTGGCTTTCAGTCAGCTGAGGTTAAACAGCTTGCCATCTCTCCGATAGATGATTTCCACTCCGGTGGGAAGCTTCCCATCAACAAGATGAAATATAATAGTGATGAAGATGGAGAATAAAGTTGGGGTAACAACACATCCCTGTTTGACACCGGATTCCACCTTAAATGGATCACTTTGGGAGCCATTGATGCCGTTGTCAATATCAGATTTTGACATGATGATGCATAACAGTAGCAAAATGTCAGTTATGAAGAAGCAACAAAAATAATGTTATGGTTGGGGGTCACCATAACATGAGAAACTGTATTAAGGGGTCACGGCATTAGGAAGGTTGAGAACCACTGTCGTAGGACTTTCAGAGCATCACTGCATTTTTTCTATAGAAGAAAGTGATACTGATGGATATTTTTCCCCTCCCCTGCTGAGAAATAAAGCCCAATTGTGAACCTGTCATCCATACTCTGGGAAGAAGTCTATCGAACTTAATGGGACAGATTTCAGACTTGACAGGTACAAGATGACATTGTTCTAAGCATTCATCCGAGTGTGGAATATTGCTTAGCTTTGCCTAGAGAAGGGTCTAGGATGGGCAAAGACTTTCAAAAACAGTACTAAATAGACAGCACAACAGCCACATTGAGTATTGTTTTGTTTTGTCCCTGGTCATATATAATGTGGCGGCAAAATGTGATGTGGCGGCAAAAAAAGCCAATGGGATTTTGGCCTGCATCAATAGGAGCCTAGTGTCTAGATCTAAGGAAGTAATGCTATCCCTCTATTCTGCTTTGGTTAGACCACATCTGGAAAATTGTGTCCAATTCTGGGCACCACAATTCAAGAGAGATATTGACAAGCTGGAATGTGTCCAGAGGAGGGCGACTAAAATGATCAAGGGTCTGGAGAACAAGCCCTATGAGGAGCGGCTTAGGGAACTGGGCATGTTTAGCCTGAAGAAGAGAAGGCTGAGAGGAGATATGATAGCCATGTATAAATATGTGAGAGGAAGCCACAGGGAGGAGGGAGCAAGCTTGTTTTCTGCTTCCTTTGAGACTAGGACGCAATGGAACAATGGCTTCAAACTACAAGAGAGGAGATTCCATCTGAACATTAGGAAGAACTTCCTGACTGTGAGAGCCATTCAGCAGTGGAACTCTCTGCCCCGGAGTGTGGTGGAGGTTCCTTCTTTGGAAGCTTTTAAGCAGAGGCTGGATGGCCATTTGTCAGGGGTGATTTGAATGCAATATTCCTGCTTCTTGGCAGGGGGTTGGACTGGATGGCCCATGAGGTCTCTTCCAACTCTTTGATTCTATGATTCTATGATTCTATGATAAGTGGGACCATTTCAGAGAGAGAACTATAATGCCTCATTGTTTGTCCACCTACCTTCAATGGTCAACTCCAGAAACACAAGTTGCTCTGCTTTATGGTCTCCTCTTCCCAATACCAACCATCCAACCAACCAACACTACCCTCTTCTTCTTGTCTTCTTTGACAAATAAGTGGTCATTATATATTTATTTGCAGTATTTATATTACACCCTTCTCACCCCACAGGAGACTCAGGACAGATTACAATGCACAAATACATGGCAAACATTCAATGCCAATTAGACATTCAACATATATAGACAGACACAGAGGCAATTTAACATTCCAGCTTCCGGTTTTAATGAGAGTATGCTTGATTCTGGCCACCGGGGGAGCTGCTGCTTCACCTTCCATTTGTGACACTGAGTCCTTTGATAGAGTACTTCCTCATTCTTCTGCACGCTGCTGGGTGGTTTTATGGCCTCGTAAATGTTTAAGACTATCAACTCACGCGCTGCATGTGAGGTTCGCTCAGTGATATGGTTTTTGTCAGCAAGGAACCTGCTTGCTGCAGAAATTCATCGACAGATTTGTGAAGTGTACGGTGATACTGTTATGAGTGAAAGCAAAGTGCGTAAGTGAGTACAACAATTCAAAGATGGCCGTGACAACGTCCATGATGAGGACCGCTCCGGTTGCCCTTCTTTGATTGCAGACAATTTAGTGGCTTCAGTTGAAGCGAGGATTCGTGAGAACAGGCACTTCACAAAAACAGGTCTCTCAAACGAATTTCCTGACGTGTTGAGATCAGTGCTTTATAACATTGTTTCTGAAAACCTAAAGTTTAGGAAACTGTGCTCCCGTTGGGTCCCGAAACTCCTAACAGAGGACCACAAAAACCAAAGATTTGAGTGTGCGATCAAATCAAATCGTCTGTAATCAAAGAAGGGCAACCGGAGCGGTCCTCATCATGGACGTTGTCACGGCCATCTTTGAATTGTCGTACCCACTTACGCACTTTGCTTTCACTCATAACAGTATCACCGTACACTTCACACATCTGTCGATGAATTTCTGCAGCAGGCAGGTTCCTTGCTGACAAAAACCGTATCACTGAGCGAACCTCTCATGCGGAGGGTGAGTTGACAGTTTTGAATATTTTTAAAGCACAGAACAGAACCGTACAGGTTAGCTATAAAGTGGAAACTGGGTACAGTTGTTCCCGAGGCATGCCGGTACACGACGCACGCACTCATTGCGGTATGCGCGTGAACTACTAGTGTCTACAACAAAACGGACCTTACTTAAAAAATACCCCTCGTATATATTCTAATTCCTATTTCTAACATGGTTATATCCAATATATATATCCCAATATGTATATTATGTATTTTCATCATGCCTTCATCAAGAGTTGTTGGTTGGAATGTTATTAAGTCTGTTGCGCATATCTATTCTGCCATAATAGTACCTGGACCTTTTTTGTCCAATGAGGAAGGTCCATATTGATTTCATGGTTGCCGTTGAGGATGCAGTGCCTTTGCGCCCGGGTGCATTTCCCATATTGTTGTCCACATGGTTACACATTGCTCATTGCTCGTTCAGATTTGGTTGCTCAGTCTCCCAGTTCGCTAACAAAAGTGGCATCCCACAACCACTACATTAACTCCACGAGCATAGAATTATGGCCATAATTCGGGACCTTGATTGTTTGTTTATATCCCTAGAAAGGAGCGAGGTTTTTTTGAAAAGCTATGATTAAATATGTTCAATGATTTTGTGAAAGAATAGCTAATCATCCGTTGCCTGTTTATGTATCCATCTTTGGGGCCTTTTTATGCCTGTCCTTGGTCCATTCCCAGCAGACACTAGGAAGGGCAGGGTAAGGGATACGAAGTGAAAGCCCCCCTTCTTAGATCCACGGCTTTATGTCCCACATATTCCATGACAGCTGGACAGTGGGTGGTACACGCAGTCTGGGAATGTGACATAAACTTAAATAGCAAAGGGGAAAGATCTAAAATTAAGAGCGTGTATTTTTAGTGTTGAAGCTGCCGCCCCATTTGTCGTATGACTTTGCTTTTGCGCATGGATCAAAGAGTCCCAGTGGGATAATTATCCATTAATGGGTTTATTAAGGACAGGCTTGAGAAGGGGCACTGCATTATCATTGGTATTTATTAGGCTTGTTTGATTTTAAGAAATGGTTCAAAACTCGTTTTGGATGAAGGGGGCGCAGGTGGTTCGATCTCTCTCTCTGGTTGAGACTACCACCTCACCCGCCTCATAGGAAACCTGCTACAAAACAGGAGCTTCTTTGTTGAGTTCCAGGGCCAGAGAAGCAGATAGCGGAAACAGAAGAACAGCCTGCCTCAGGGGAGCGTGCTTGCTCCATCAATGTTCAACATCTACACAAATGACCAGCCACTGCCAGAAGGGACAGAGAGTTTCATCTATGCTGATGATCATGCCATCACCGCTCAAGCAGGGAGCTTTGAGATGGTAGAACAGAAGCTCTCCGAAGCTCTAGGTGCTCTTACTGCCTATTACAGGGAAAACCAACTGATCCCTAATCCATCTAAAACACAGACATGTGCCTTTCACCTTAAGAACAGACAAGCATCCCGAGCTCTGAGGATTACCTGGGAAGGAATCCCACGGGAGCATTGCAACACACCCAAATACCTGAGAGTCACTTTGGACCGTGCTCTGACCTACAAGAAGCACTGCCTTAACATCAAACAAAAAGTGGGCGCTCTTTTCTCAGGCCCTCCTCTCTCACACCATCCTATCATTCCTTCCTTCTCTTTTTACTTTCTCCTTCCCTCCCTCTTTCTCCCTCCCTCCTTCCTTCCCTTCCACCCTTTCATCCTTCCTTCTCTCTTCCCTTCCTCCTTCCCTTCCTTCCTTCCTTTGTTCCTTCCTTCCATCCTTCCTTTCCACCCTTTTTCCTTCCTCTTTCTCTCCCTCTTGTCTTTCTTCTCTCTCCTTCCTCCTTCCCTCCCTTCCTTCCCTCTCTCTTCCTCCTTCCATCCTTCCCTTCCACCCTTTCATTCTTCCCTCCTTCCCTCCTTCTTGTCTTTCCTTCCTCCTTACCTCCCTCTTTTTCCCTCTGTTCTTCCTTCCCTCCCACACTTTCGTCTTTCTTTCCTTCTCTCTTTCCTTCCTTCTTTTCTCCCTTCTCTTCCACTCTTTCATCCTCTCCCCCTTGTCTTTCCTTCCTTCTCTCTTTCCTTCCTTCTTCCCTCCCTCCTTTCCCTCCCTCTTTCTCCTTCTAGCCTTCCATCCTCTCTTCCTTCCTTCCTTTTCTTTTTCCTTCCTTTCTCCTTCTATCCTTCTCTTACACCTTTTCATCATTCCTTCCTTCCCTTTTGTCTTTTCCTCCCTCTTTCCTCTCTCCTTTCCTCCCCCCTTCTCCATCTATTCTTCCCTTTCTCCCTTTCATCTTTCCTTCCTTCTCTCTTTCCTTCCTCCTTCCCTTCCACCACACTTTCATCCTTCCTTCTTTTTTGTCTTTCCTTCCCCCTTTCCCCCTTCTTTCCTCTTTCCCTCTTTCGTCCTTCCTTTTCTCTTTCCTGACACTTTCCCTTCCACCCTTTCATCCTTCCTTCCTTTTTGTCTTTCCTTCCTTCTCTCTTTCCTTCCTCTTTCCTCTCCACTCTTTCTTCCTTCCTTTTTGTCTTTCCTTCCTTCCCTTTCCCCCCTCCATTCGTCTCTCCCTCTTTCGTCCTTACGTCCTTCTCTCTTTCCTTCCTCCTTCCCTTCCTTTCTTCCATCCCAGAGCAGCCAGTCTTCTTAACAGGGAGTGCTAGCATGTGGCCCCCAAGTTAGAAAGTTTTCCCAGGCCTGTTCTAAATTAATGGACTGCATCTCCCATCATCCCTCATTAGTGACTGATGCAAAGCCAATGGGATTTTGGCCTGCATCAATAGGAGCATAGTGTCTAGATCTAGGGAAGTCATGCTACCCCTCTATTCTGCTTTTGTTAGACCACACCTGGAATATTGTGTCCAATTCTGGGCACCACAATTCAAGAGAGATATTGACAAGCTGGAATGTGTCCAGAGGAGGGCGACTAAAATGATAAAAGGTCTGGAGAACAAGCCCTATGAGGAGCGGCTTAAGGAGCTGGCCATGTTTAGCCTGAAGAAGAGAAGGCTGAGAGGGGATATGATAGCCATGTATAAATATGTGAGAGGAAGCCGCAGGGAGGAGGGAGCAAGCTTGTTTTCTGCTTCCCTGGAGACTAGGACGCGAAACAATGGCTTCAAACTACAAGAGAGGAGATTCCATCTGAACATGAGGAAGAACTTCCTGACTGTGAAAGCCGTTCAGCAGTGGAACTCTCTGCCCCTTAGTGTGGTGGAGGCTCCTTCTTTGGAAGCTTTTAAACAGAGGCTGGATGGCCATCTGTCAGGGGTGATTTGAATGCAATATTCCTGCTTCTTGGCAGAATGGGGTTGGACTGGGTGGCCCATGAGGTCTCTTCCAACTCTGATTCTATGATTCTATGATTCTTCTCTTCCTTCCTTACTATTCAACATTTTCACTTAACCAACGTTTCGCCAACCCATTTATGTTGGAAAAGTGAGACTCTACGGTCGTTATGAGCTGCCCCCTTTTTGCACACAAAGGAGGCATCCTAGAAACAGGGCGGCACATCTGGCGGATTTCCGCTTAGCTCCAGATAAGATTAAGTTGTGCCTTCAACACCCTTGTGCTGCTCTTGCTTCGGCTTTGTGTCTGTGGAGGTGAGATTTCGCTCATTTAATGCCTTGTGAGACACGCTGTGATTTTCAAATGGGAATTTCTCCCGAGAGAATGGTGGGAGGGCCGGGAAAGGCGCCCGGCTGCGCAAGAGGGAATTCATCTCCGTCTTTTTAGTTTATTGAGGGAGAAGGTGAAGGGGGTAACTCAATGAGGCTGCCTCAGTACCTTCCCAGGGAGGAAAAAAGGTTGAGAACTGAAGAGCTCATTCACCCCTGAAGAGAAGAGAGAAGCAAAGGGGAGGCCAGGAAGCCAGCCAAGCCAAATGAGGAAGGAAGTAGAGAAGAAATGATTCATCATCCTGGAACACCTTCCCAAGGCTGGAGGTGGTGCGGATGGCAGCACTTAGATCAGATCTGTCTCCAAAATACATCGTTTGTGGATGGCACTGAAGGTTCAGTCAGCAGCAGACATCTTCTTGACCTCTCGAAGTAGCTCCCCCACAACAAGGTCACGTTCTTGACTTCTTCCTTGACTCCAGTAGACATGGGGCACTTCTCGAGAGATTTGCTGTACCGACACTTTTGCTTACAATAGCAAAGAGATCAAAAAGATCAAAATATGATGAAAATATGCAGATTGCAATGGGAGTTTGGAGCTCAGCAGCTATCCAAAGTGCGGAGCCCATTTGGGGACCAATGTTCAGCACCTTGGAAAGCTACTGCAATGGGCATTTACTAAAGACTAGCTGTCCCCTGCCACACGTTGCAGTGGCCCAGTCTGGTGATCTGGAAAATAAAGTAATGAGAAAGTGTTGGTTTCTAATATATGTAATTCCTTTCTGCTTGTGAGTAAACAGTATTTCTTGTTGTTTCTTTGTCAGTGTTGATGTGGAGAGTGTCTGGTATCATAGTCCTTCTTTAAGGGTCTCTTTCAAATCTATGATACTATATCTATGTGTGTGAGAGAGAGAATCATATCTATCTACCTATATTTATGACTGGATGGCTCTTTGTCAGGAGGGCTCTGATTCCATTTTCTTGCCCTGGTGAAGAGAGTTGGACTGGATGGCCTTAAGTATTTTCTGTTGGTCATGGGGGTTCTGTGTGGGACGTTTGCCCCATTTCTGTCATTTGTTTGTTTCAGAATGCTCTTTAATGGTAGTGAACTATAAATCCCAGTAACTACAAATCCCAAATGTCAAGCTCTATTTCCTCCAAACTCCATCTGTGTTCATATTTGGGCATATGGAATCTTTGTGTCAAGTTTGGTCCAAATCCATCATTGTTTGAGTCCACAGTGCTCTCTGGATGTAGGTGAACTACAACTCCCAAACTCAAGGTCAATACCCACCAAACCCTTCCAGTGTGTTCTGTTGGTCATGGAAGTCCTGTATGCCATGTTTGGTTCAATTCCATCATTGGTGGAGTTCAGAATGCTCTTTGATTGTAGGTGAACTATAAATCCCAGCAACTACAACTCCCAAATGTCAAGGTCTATTTCCCTTAAACTCCACCTGTGTTCATATATATATATATATATATATATATATATATATATATATAATATGTGTGTGTGTGTTCATATATAGAATATAGAATATCCGTGCCAAGTTTGGTCCAGATCCATCATTGTTTGAGTCCACAGTGCTCTCTGGATGTGGGTGAACTATAATTCCCAAACTCAAGGTCAATGTCCACCAAACCTTTCCAGTTTTTTTTCTGTTGGTCATGGGAGCCCTGTGTGCTGTGTTCATATATAGAATATAGAATATTCATGCCAAGTTTGGTCCAGACCCATCATTGTTTGAGTCCACAGTGCTCTTTGGATGTGGGTGAACTATAATTCCCAAACTCAAGGTCAATGTCCACCAAACCTTTCCAGTTTTTTCTGTTGGTCATGGGAGCCCTGTGTGCTAAGTTTGGCCCAATTCCATCATTGGTGGAGTTCAGAATGCTCTTTGATTGTAGCTAAACAATCCCCCCTCGGGGGTGAGAAGGGCGGGGTATAAGTAGCAGAAATAAATAAATAAACTATAAATCCCAGCAACGACAATTCCCAAATGACAAAATCATTTTTTTTTTGAGTGGAGGACATAAATTGGACTGTTAGGTGTCTTGTGTCCCAATTTGGTGTTAATTCCCCCAGTGGTTTTTGAGTTCTGATGGTAGCACGAACTAACATTACATTTTTATTTATATAGATTACCCTTGACCCACTTCCCGTGGACTGAGAGCAATGAAACTTGGCTGAGTTCTGAGTCCTTCTTCTCTCCATGGGTGCCACCAAGGGGCACACACTTCTCCCATCTTTTTAAGTAACTGTAAACACCTCGACAGGTCGCTCTAAATGCCATGTTGTGACTTCGGAAATCAGAGCCTACTCATCTAAAAAAGGCTTGCCCTTCAAAAATAATAAGGGCAAAAAGCCACTATACAACAAAAAGTAATACAGTTATATAATCATAAGAATGTATATAATATTCTTATGTATATAATATGTATATAATATGTATATAATATGCTATAGTTACTTGCTTTACTTACTTAGGCGATCCCTTGTAGTCTGAGGATGATGGTCCTCCAAGTGTAGTATCCTGGGGATGGGACCGTAGGTGACTGTGGAGCCCGATTCTTGATCTATATCTTCTCCCACAGTGAGGGCATCGGTTTCTAGGTGGAAGGTAGTCCCGGTTGGGGTTGGTTTAATGCGTCTCCCTCACAGCTGACCTCCAACTGGAGTGCTCAAGGGCCACATTGACGTGGACTTACAGGGAACACATATGAGTGGCTAAAAAACATAGTATAGGAAAGAATCATAGAATCATAGAATCAAAGAGTTGGAAGAGACCTCATGGGCCATCCAGTCCAACCCCATTCTGCCAAGAAGCAGCAATATTGCATTCAAATCACCCCTGACAGATGGCCATCCAGCCTCTGCTTAAAAGCTTCCAAAGAAGGAGCCTCCACCACACTCCGGGGCAGAGAGTTCCACTGCTGAACGGCTCTCACAGTCAGGAAGTTCTTCCTAATGTTCAGATGGAATCTCCTCTCTTGTAGTTTTAAGCCATTGTTCCGCGTCCTAGCCTCCAAGGAAGCAGAAAACAAGCTTGCTCCCTCCTCCCTGTGGCTTCCTCTCACATATTTATACATGGCTATCATATCTCCTCTCAGCCTTCTCTTCTTCAGGCTAAACATGCCCAGTTCTCTAAGCCGCTCCTCATAGGGCTTGTTCTCCAGACCCTTGATCATTTTAGTCGCTCTCCTCTGGACACATTCCAGCTTGTCAATATCTCTTTTGAATTGTGGTGCCCAGAATTGGACACAATATTCCAGATGTGGTCTAACCAAAGCAGAATAGAGGGGTAGCATTACTTCCTTAGATCTAGACACTATGCTCCTATTGATGCAGGCCAAAAGCTTTTTTTGCCGCCACATCACATTGTTGGCTCATGTTTAACTTGTTGTCCACGAGGACTCCAAGATCTTTTTCACACGTACTGCTCTCGAGCCAGGCATTGTCCCCCATTCTGTATCTTTGCATTTCGTTTTTCCTGCCAAAGTGGAGTATCTTGCATTTGTCACTGTTGAACTTCATTTTGTTAGTTTTGGCCCATCTCTCTAATCTGTCAAGATCGTTTTGAATTCTGCTCCTGTCCTCTGGAGTATTGGCTATCCCTCCCAATTTGGTGTCGTCTGCAAACTTGATGATCATGCCTTCTAGCCCTTCATCTAAGTCATTAATAAAGATCCTGAACAGGACCGGGCCCAGGACAGAACCCTGCTGATGGTACTCCACTCGTCACTTATTTCCAGGATGAAGAGGAAGCATTGGGGAGTATTACCCTCTGGGTTCATCCATTTAACCAATTCCAGATCCACCTCACTGTAGTTTTGCCTAGCCCACGTTGGACTAGTTTCCTTGCCAGAAGGTCATGGGGGACCTTGTCGAAGGCCTTACTGAAATCCAGGTACGCTCCATCCACGGCATTCCCCGCATCTACCCAGCTTGTAGCTCTATCGAAGAAAGAGATCAGATTAGTCTGGCATGACTTGTTTTTGATAAATCCATGTTGACTATTATCGATGACTGCATTTGTTTCTAAGTGTATGCAGACCACTTCCTTAACAATCTTTTCCAGAATCTTGCCCGGTATCGACGTGAGGCTGACCGGATGGTAATTGTTTGGGTCATCTTTTTTTCCCTTCTTGAAGATTGGGACCACATTGGCCCTCCTCCAATCTGCTGGAACTTCTCCCGTTCTCCAAGAACTCTCAAAGATGGTTGCCAATGGTTCCGAAATGACTTCCACTAGTTCCTTCAATACTCTTGGGTGTAGTTGATCTGGCCCTGGGGACTTGAACTCGTTAAGAGCGGCCAGGTATTCCTGGACGACTTCTTTCCCAATTTGGGGTTGGATGTCCTCCAATCCCTCATCCATTCCATCTTGCTGAGGTTGAAGACTCTCTTTTTTGTGAGAAGACCGAGGCAAAGAAGGCATTAAGTAGTTCTGCCTTTTCCCTATCCCCTGAAATTACCAAGTGTAGTGAAAACATACAAGACAGGAACCAAAAATACTCACGTAAGTTCTCCTGCAAAGGTGCTCTGCTCTTAGTTTGATTCCATGGCAAGCCTAGGAGAATTTCAAAGCCAGAGGAGCATGCTTCTTCCATTTGGGCAACACGTGAGTTGTGAACTGGTGCATTGTCTAGCAGAAGCACACCTTTGGTGAGCAAGCCACATTGACTCTTGGTTTTGATGGCCTACAACCATTTTTTCAGCAGTGAAGTCTAGTCTGCGCCAGTGATCATGGTTCTCTTTGCTAGGAAATCCATCTATCCAACTCCATGCTGGTCCCAAAATACTATGAGCATGACCTTGCCTGCTTCCGGGGAGAGGCGGATGAGCTCCCTCTATCAGCTCCAGCTCCTCATGCAGGAACATGAGAGAAGCCTCCCACAAGGATGATAAAACATCAAAAATCATCTGGGCGTCCCCTGGGCAACGTCCTTGCAGATGGCCAATTCTCTCACAACAGGACGCACTTGACACGACAAAAAAAAAAAAACCTTGCCTGCTGAGAGTTGGGCACATGCCTTCTTTGGAGGCGGTGAGTCAGGATGCTTCCATTGCATCAACTGGACTTGAGTCTCTGGATCAGAGTGATGGACCCAACTTTCCTCCTGTGTGATCAGTCTCTTGAAAACGTCCTCGTGTGTTGTGGCTCAGCTGGAGCCTCAGGAAGAGCAGGAAGAGGATGATGGGTTTCAGATTCCTGAACATGTTCCTATTGTTGATACAGACGATGTTGATGCTGAAGATGAGGAGTTCCAGTTTCCCATGGGAAGGGATGTTGTCTTAGAATATGTTTCTGATCTTAGTAAAACTTCACAGGTGCAGATGGAGGAGGCGAGCCAGCCTGTGAGCTCTCTGCCTGCTGATTCCCAGGCTGCCGATTCCCAGCTCCAGGATAATGAGTTATTCAACCTTGACGACTCTGCAGATTTAGATAGGGAGGATCGCTTTCAATTCAGGGTTTGCCGTAGTACAAGGCTAGAAAACAAGAGAGAGTTTAGAGGTCAAAGGAATGCTTTCATGCTGGGAAAGTATATTTAGTGAGCTGATTGAAGGCAACCTTTTGTCAGTGCAACTTCAGCGAACACCCTGATAACTTATTTGGATTGCCTGGGCTTTTGGGCAATGCTTTTGGTTTCTTGGGACTTTGATTTGGATCTTGGCTTCTTGGGACTCTATCATGCTGCCATGGAATCTTGTTTAACCAATGCTTATGGATCATGCTTCATGTTATTTGTCTTTGGACTTTGGAAACTCTGCCTTTGCATTTAAGACTCTGTTTACCTATTGAGCTTTTGCAACTTTACCTTTGTGTTTAAGACTTTGCCTTTTCTTTAATAAGCTACAAAACCTACAGCCTTGGTGTGTGTGGTGTTCTGAGCAAGGTGAAGCTATACTAAGGTGCAACATCCTGTTTTCCATGGCACATCATTATCAATAGAGCATGAGAGCATTTGACTCATTCTTGCTTCTGGAAAGGTGCGAGCAACCAGCAGATCCAAAATAGCAACCTCCACTTGTTGGATGGTGTGTAGAGTGAGGTTGCTCTGGAATAGGAGCTGTTTGCATCAAAGTCTGACCACATTGGAAGTAATGATGCCAGTTCTTGACTCCATCATAGGATGAGGAAGCACCTCCATAAACCTCTTTCATCTCATCGAATGTCTCCTTTGGTGTGTGGCCTTTCAAGTCAAAGAACCTGAGGACCACTTTGTTTTCCACTGGGTTCATTCTCAAACCTCAATCCACCTCAGCACCTCTAAAATCAAGACCGTTCTCAGCTCTGAGTAGTAAATTGGTATGTACCTATAGAGACTTATATCATCATCATCATCATCATTATCATATTTAATTACTTATTAATCACCCTCCATCCGAGAATGCTCTAGAAGATTTACAGCTAAATTGTAAAAGATAAAATACATACATACAGAATTTAAAAATTAACAGAGATCGAATGCTCTAGTAAAAAGCCAGGTCTTAAGTGCTAGAGTAAAAGGTCCTAAGTCACGCATGGGTCTTATGTAGGGCGGCAAGGAATTCCATAAGGCAGGGCAGAAATAGAAAAAGCCCTGCGTCTGGTCCTTTCCAAGTGCACTTCTCTGGGACCCGGTATGTAGAGTAAGTCACATTGGGCTGGTCGTTGCAACCTCGGATGATGGGAGGAGAGGCGGTCCCTAAGGTATGATGGACTCTGGCCATAAAGAATTTTAAAGGTCAGAACTAGCATCTTATACAGGCCACAGTACTCTGTGGGAAGCCAATGTAAATGTTGCAGCACTGGTGTTATATGGCATTTCATGGACGTTCTTGTGAGTAACCTGGCTGCCGCATTCTGAACAATACGGAGCGTTCGGGTCATAGACATTGGAAGGCCAACATACAGGACGTTGCAAAAGTCCAGCCTAGATGCAACCGTGGCATGGATGACAGTTGCCAGAGCCTCGTCAGATAGGTAGGGAGCCAATTGCCTCGCTTGTCGTAGATGGAAAAAGGCCTGTTTGCTGGCAGCAGCGACCTGAACTTCCATTGTCAGCTGTGAATCCAGGACAACACCTAAGCTCTTAACAGTGGTCGATGGAGATAGGGCGGCACCATCGAAGGTGGGTAACGGATGAGTCAGACCTGTCGGGCGGCCATGCCAGAGAATCTCAGTCTTCGCCGGGTTCACCTTCAGTCTGCTAGCACGTAGCCAGTTCGACAGAGCTTCCAGACATCAGGTGAAATTGTCTGGAATTGATGTTGCTCCAGGCGCAGAAGGAGTTGGGTATTGTCCGCATATTGGTAGCAATCCAGGCTGAAACTCCGAGCCAAACTAGCAAGGGGTCTAACGTAGGTGTTGAAGGGGAGAGGAGAGAGAATTGCACCTTGGGGGACCCCACATAGGAGGGGGGATCTATCGGAGAGTTGATCCATGTACTCCACACGTTGACTCCGGTTCTGGAGAAATGAGTTGAACCAATTGAGGGCCTGACAGCGAACCCCGGACATGGCCAGACGGTGAATCATTAGATCGTAGTCAACGGTGTCAAACGCTGCGGTAAGGTCGAGAAGTACCAGTAGCACAGATCCATCGTTGTCAGACTGGCGACGGAGTTCATCCGTAATGGCAACCAGGACTGTCTCTGTCCCATGGCCCGGGCGAAAACCTGACTGGAAATGATCCAGGCCAGCTGTGTCATTCAGGAATTGTTGCAATTGTCCCAGTACAGCCCGCTCTATCACCTTACCTAAGAATGGCAGATTAGAATAACAATACACATGTGCAGTTTCAGCTTCCTGTGATAAATAGAAGTGGGTCAGAGGACATCTTTAATGAGCGCCCCTTGTATATAATGTTTTGTAACCTTTGTCCTTGTGGAATAGTGAAGGGAGGTAGAGATATATTATACAGAGGCCTGTAGAGGATGGAAAAGTCTTTAGTGAGAGGCACAAAAGACCAGCTCTCCCTTCATCCGCCCTCACCATCTGCAACCTGTATGGATATGAAGGAGCTTATCCCTTGAAGAAGGGCTGAGCTCGGTATAGACTTACTTACTAATCCTTGTTAGTCTTCAACACCCGTTAACCACTTGATAAGACCCGCAAGCTGTTTTCCTAAGGAAGAGCAAATTACAATGGACATTTCTCATTCTTTTAGCTTGTGACTATTGAGAAAAGCGAATGCCTTTTAAATTCAGGATGAGCTCTTACAATTAGCATGTAATCAAGGAAATGTGTGGCGCAACAGTTCGACATTTGTGTGTCTGCGTCTACAAGTCCCCTGAGAACTTGTAGAAATCCCATTAATTTTGTAGAGTCTTCTTAGGCAATTCCAATGTAAGTAAGTGCAAATAAGCACATGTCAGTATGGATGTATGTCTCTCTGTGTGTGTCTGGGTGTGCCTTCAAGTCACTGGTTGACTTGTATGGACCCCATACATTTCATAGAGTTCTCTTAAGCAAGGAGTACTCAAAAGATGTTTTGCCAGCTCCTTTCTTTGAAATCTTAACCTAAAGCATTTGCCATTTGTTGGTGATCCCCTATAAAAATAATAACCAGTGTTTGACCCCACATAGGTTCCAAGATCAGATGAGATTTGGTGCCTTTAGGGCATTTAGGCTCTTACACGAGGGATCACCACAATTCTCAGGTCTCAAATTAGATTATCTAGTTCATCTTTTGCACTTTGGTTTTCTTGATGTTTAATGACAGGCCGAGCTTCTCATATGCTTATAAATATCACTTGTTTCAATGAGTTGACTTCCAACAAAAATCATACTTTTCTTGACAAGTGGATCTGGACCAAACTTGGCACGAATATTCAATATGCCCAAATATGAACACTGGTGGGGTTTTGGGAAAATAGACCTTGACATTTGGGAGTTGTAGTTGCTGGGATTTATAGTTCACCTATGAGGTGAGGGAGAGAGATTATTTCCTCTTTTAAAAAAAATCACCTCTTTGCTGCCTTATACTGATTCAGTTTCTTCTTTTATATTGGCTGGGACTTTCTGTGTGCTGTTAAACCTTTGTACTTTATATCGCAGGCAATGAAACACTCTTGTGTATAATGAAGTAACACGGTTTATTTATAATTTCTGGCTCCAACGCTTGTGGTTACGTTTGTGTTTTGTTGCAATCTTGAGGCTTACAGTCAGTATCATTTACTTGGTTAACTTTTCTGAATAGACTATCTGAATAGACTAATGTTTCAAATTCACAAACATGTTACTTGCTTTACACACTCTTGACTGAATTATATTCTGAACTAAGGCAACACTAGCCTTCTTTATGTTCCTTAAAACTCGAGCCCTATTTAACTAACTACTTCTCTATATCAGAAATCTTTAACACATCTTCATAACTGCCTATTTCTATCAGGTACTCAAAAACCAACTCTCCTCGTCACACACAGATTCCTAACTGTCGTTTTCAAACTCCCTCACTCTAACTGCCTCTTTCAGAACCTTGGCTCCGCCCCTTTGGAATGTTCAGCTCTGCTCTCCCCAACTGTCATTTTGGCCTAGCAGCCTTTTCAACTCCTGGGCCTACACTAATCTGCATATGACCAATCGGCTTCACATATTCAAATGAATCCTATCTTTGCTGTTGTTACCCTGTCTGTGCCTATTCTTCCCTATCTGCCATATGTAAACATAGAGCTATACACCAAAATTTTAACATAGAGTAGCAATTTCACTACAACCTACAATCAAAGAGCATTCTGAACCTCTTCAATGATACAATTGGACCAACCTTTCCACAGAGAACCCCACAGAAAATACTGTGTTTTCTGATGGTCTTTGGTGACCCCTCTGACTCCACTTCTTAAAATTGTCTCTGCATCTCTGTCCGATAGATGATTTCCACTCCGGTGGGAAGTTTCCCATCAACAAGATAAAGTATCATAGCGATGAAGATGAAAAATACGGATGGGGCAATAACACATCCCTGTTTGACACCTGATTCCACCTTAAATGGGTTCAGGAGTATTTACTTACTTACTTAGGCGATTCCTTGCTTTCCGAGGATGATTGTCTTCCAATATTCTTGTGGTTCCGTATGTGGCTGTGGAGCCCTATTCTTGCTCTGCATCTTCTTCAGCAGTAAGGGCATTGGTTTCCAGGTGGAAGGCGGTCCCGGTCGGAGTTGGCTTGACGCGCCTTCCTCTTGGCACGTTTCTCTCTTTCACCCTCCACTCGTGCCTCCTCAAATTCTGCAGCACTGCTGGTCACAGCTGACCTCCAGCTGGAGCGGTCAAGGGCCAGGGCTTCCCAGTTCTCAGTGTCTATGCCAGAGTTTTTAAGGTTGGCTTTGAGCCCATCTTTAAATTTCTTTTCCTGTCCTCCAACATTCTGTTTTCCATTCTTGAGTTCAGAGTAGAGCAGCTGCTTTGGGAGATGGTGGTCGGGCATCCGGACAACATGGTCGGTCCAGCGGATTTGGTGACGGAGGACCATCGCTTCATTGCTGGTGGTCTTTGCTTCTTCCAGCATGCTGACGTTTGTCCGCTTGTCTTCCCAAGAGATTTGCAGGATTTTCCAGAGACAGGGCTGATGGAATCGTTCCAGGAGTTGCATGTGACGTCTGTAGACAGTCCACGTCTCACAGGCATAGAGCAGGGTTGGGAGGACAATAGCTTTATAAACAAGCACCTTGGTATCCCTACGGATGTCCCGGTCCTCAAACACTCTCTGCTTCATTCGGAAAAATGCTGCGCTTGCAGAGCTCAGGCGGTGTTGTATTTCGGTGGAGAGGTGGCTGCCAAGGTAGCGGAATTAATCAACATTTTCTAATGTTACACCATTAAGCTGTATCACTGGCATTGGAGAGGGGTTGGCTGGTATCATCATGGAGGAGCATGGATCAGTGAATTGTAAACGAGAACTAGGATGGATCAGAGAATGGAAAACTACATAAGGGCCTTCCTTCTTACAAATATAAAATCAGAATGTTAAATGCAAGGTGTGTGTTTGTGAGAGGGCATCTGTGCTGAGCGTGCCCCTTTTCTGGAAATTAATGCTTCCATATAAGGCTGTGAAGAATCTCTGCAAAAAAAATGTCTTGTTCTTAATGAGGAAGGCTGTCTCCACCTGACGCCCTGCCAAGAAATTGCCAGCCTCCACAAGAGTTCTTGGCACCGGTGGGAACAAGAAACACTTGTGCCTGTGCGTGGGGTTGCGTGGGTTCTGATAAGATGCGCAAACGGAAAATGTCTCCATGAAAAACTATTTATTCCCCCCACCCCTCCCCTTTCTGAAACAAAGTACCCACACGGAAAACCAAGCAGAGAAGGGCTGGGTGACGGAGGGCACCCACAACTTACTGGGTTTTTTTTTTGTCATGTCAGGAGTGACTTGAGAAACTACAGGTACTGAGAAGCGTCTTTAGTGTTGCCTCTCCATCTTGTCATACACTATTCAGTCTATTCAGAAAACTTAACCAAGTAAATGATACTGACTGTAAGCCTCAAGATTGCAACAAAACACAAATGTAACCACAAGCGTTGGAGCCAGAAGTTATAAAGAGACCCCCAAGACCCATCCAGTCCAAACCCATTTTTCCAAGGAAGGAGACACAACTTAGATGGGCTGGGCATTAGCACAGCAGGTTAACCGCCAGCTGCAGTCAATCTTGCCAGTCAGAAGGTTGACAGTTTGAAGCCCGGGTCAGGGTGAGCTCCCGACCTTCAGCCCAGATTCCTGCCAATCTAGGAAATAGAAAACAGAAATGTGAGTAGAAAAATAGGAGGTATCTAGGCACGTCAATTAGATTTGTGTGTATGTGTGTGAGTGTGTATGTGTATGTTAGGAGCAACTTGAGAAACTGCAAGTTGCTTCTGTTGTGAGAGAATTGGCCATCTGCAAGGACGTTGCCCAGGGGACACCCAGATGTTTTGATGTTTTACCATCCTTATATGGAGCCCCCAGTGGTACAGTGGGTTAAACCCCTGTGCCGACAGGACTGAAGACTGACAGGTCGCAGGTTCGAATCCGGGGAGAGTGGAGATGAGCTCCCTCTATCACAACGTTTCTCAACCTGGGGGTCGAGACCCCGGGGGGGGGAGGTCGCGAGGAGGTGTCATAGAGATCGCAAAAGACCATCAGAAAAAATAATATTTTGTGTTGGTCCTGGGGGTTCTGTGTGCGAAGTTTGGGCCAGTTCTATTGTTGGTGGGGTTCAGAATGCTCTTTGATTGTTGGTGAACTATAAATCCCAGCAACTACAGCTCCAAACTGTCAGGGTCTATTTTCTCGAAACTCCACCAGTGTTCACATTTGGGCATATTGAGTATTCGTGCCAAGTTTGTTCCAGATCGTTATTGTTTGAGCCCACATTGCTCTCCGAATGTAGGTGAACTACAACTCCCAAACTTAATATGAGTTGCCCACCAACCCTTCCAGTATTTTCTGTTGGTCGTGGGAGTTGTGTGTTCCAAGACTGGTTCAATTCCATCATTGGTGTTCAGAATGCTTTTTGATTGTAGGTCAACTATAACTCCCAGCAACTACAACTCCCAAATGAATTCCCCCAAGGCCTCCAGTATTCAAATTTGGGGGTATAGGATATTTGTGCCAAATTTGATGCAGTAGATGAAAATACATCCTGCATATCAGGTATTTACATTACAATTCATAACAGTAGCAAAATTACAATTATGAAGTAGTAACAAAAATAATTTTATGGTTGGGGGTCACCACAACATAAGAAACTGTATTCAGCGGTCGCGACATGAGGAAAGTTGAGAAACACTGCTCTATCAGCTCCAGCTCCCCATGCGGGGACATGAGAGAAGCCTCCCACAAGGATGATAAACATCAAAACATCCAGGCATCTCCTGGGCAACGTCCTTGCAGACGGCCAAGTCTCTCACACCAGAAACAACTTGCAGTTTCTCAAGTTGCTCCTGACATGACAAAAAAACCCCCATCTTTATGGGAGGCTTATCTCATGTCCCCACATGGGGAGCTGGAGCTGACAGAGGGAGCTCATCCGTGCTCTCCCTGGTTTCGGACCTCCGACTTGTCTGTCTTCAGTCCTGCTGGCACAAGGGTTTAACCCACTGCACAACCGGGGGCTCAACTTATTGGATGCTTCTGCATTTATGAAAAGGTCCATACCATAACACAGATCAAAACTCAGAAGGCCAAGAAACATCAGAGTGTGGTCAAGCTGACAAAAGTTACTAATGAGAAAGAATATACATGCTTAGAAAGCGTACAGTGGTTACTTTTGCCTGAGCTTACTGGGAATGGTGACTAATAGGCATGGATAGAGCCGCATCGGATAATTCGTTACTTGTAATAATTTCGTTAAAGTTACTTTTTTTGAAGCGATTTCAAAGCATTTTTTAAAAAAACAGAAGTCTCTTTGCTCTTCTGAACCCTTTTCCACCATTTTTATTCTGACTCAGGAAGTGAGTCGGAAATGATTCAGCATATTTTCAGCCTTCTAGCCTGCTGGGAGTTCAGGAGCCTCCTTGCCTCATCTTGCAGCCAATCAGGGGCGACATTTTGGGAGGGGAGAGGTTTCAGCACTGGCCGCCATTGCTGTATATAAAGGGGAGCACATGGCTCAGAAGATACAGAATGGGGGATGCCTGGCTTGAGAACAGTACGTGTGAAAAAGATCTTGGAGTCCTCGTGGACAACAAGTTAAACATGAGCCAACAATGTGATGTGGCGGCAAAAAAGGCCAATGGGATTTTGGCCTGTATCAATAGGAGCATAGTGTCTAGATCTAGGGAAGTCATGCTACCCCTCTATTCCGCTTTGGTTAGACCACACCTGGAATATTGTGTCCAATTCTGGGCACCACAATTCAAGAGAGATATTGACAAGCTGGAATGTGTCCAGAGGAGGGCGACTAAAATGATCAAGGGTCTGGAGAACAAGCCCTATGAGGAGCGGCTTAAGGAGCTGGGCATGTTTAGCCTGAAGAAGAAAAGGCTGAGAGGAGATATGATAGCCATGTATAAATATGTGAGAGGAAGCCACAGGGAGGAGGGAGCAAGCTTGTTTTCTGCTTCCTTGCAGATTAGGACGTGGAACAATGCCTTCAAACTACAAGAGAGGAGATTCCATCTGAACATGAGGAAGAACTTCCTGACTGTGAGAGCTGTTCAGCAGTGGAACTCTCTGCACCGGAGTGTGGTGGAGGGTTCTTCTTTGGAAGCTTTTAAACAGAGTCTGGATGGCCATCTGTCAGGGGTGATTTGAATGAAATATTCCTGCTTCTTGTCAGAATGGGGTTGGACTGGATGGCCCATGAGGTCTCTTCCAACTTTTTGATTCTATGATTCTATGATTTGATTCTATGAAGCTCATTCGGAGCCGGGAAGGGAAGGGAGAAGGTAGAAGGGAAAGAGAAAGAGAAAGACAAAGGGAAGGGAGTTTGTGTTGAAGGGAGGTTGGAAGAAGAGCACGGTGGGCAAGCAAGCAAGCAGAAAGGAAGAAGGGCTGGGAGAAGGGCTGTTTCCAGCGTGCCTGGTTGCCAATCAGGGGAGACGTTTTGGGGAGGGGAGGGGTTTCAGCACTGGCCACCATTGCTGTATATAAAGGGGAACACATGGCTCAGAAGCTCATTCGGAGCCGGGAAGGGAAGGGAGAAGGGGAAAGAGAAAGACAAAGACAAAGGGAAGGGAGATCGTGTTGAAGGGAGGTTTGAAGAAGAGCATGGTGGGCAAGCAAACAAGCAGAAAGGAAGAAGGGCTGGGAGAAGGGCTGTTTCCAGCCGTGCCTGGCTGCCAATCAGGGGAGACGTTTTGGGTAGGGGAGGGGTTTCAGCACTGGCCACCATTGCTGTATATATAGGGGAGCACGTGGCTCAGAGGCTCATTTGGAGCCGGGAGGGGAAAAGGGAGAAGGGGAAAGGGAAAGGGAAAGGGAAAGGGAAAGGGAAAGGGAAAGGGAAGGGAGATTGTGTTGAAGAGAGGTTGGAAGAAGAGCATGGTGGGCAAGCAAGCAAGCAGAAAGGAAGAAGGGCTGAAAGAAGGGCTATTGCCTGCCATGCCTGGTTGCCTGGCTGCCTGGCTGGCTGGGCACTGAACAGCCTTGCCCCTTGTGTGTTGTTGCTGTTTTGGTTTGGGTTGGGAGAGCACCATGAGGGTAGTGTGTGGGTGAGTGGCGTGGGTGGAAGAAGCAACACGGAGGAACCAAAGCACTCACACGAACCTTTTGTAAAGCCAACGTTGTAGCTATTCTCTCTGGCCTCAGTGTTTTTAAAGTTTGTGTTGCACATTGCCTCAAAAGAACTAGCTCTCCCATCAATTCAAGTCACTCTTTGAACACAATCTCTCCTTCCCAAAGTAGTGAAATGAGATTCCAAGGCAGAAAGGGCAGGGCTCTTTGTTATTTTCTTTGTTTGCTGTGTGTTGCCTTAAAAGACACTACAAATCCCATACATTCAAGTCTCTCTTTCCTTAACATGTGATATCGGCTTCCAAGGCCCCAAAAGGTCTCTATCCGCCATTAACGAAGTGTTTCGGAAATTTCGGAAAATTCTGATTTTTTTCGGAAAAATTCAGAATTATAGCAACAAAAATAATTGTATGGTTGAGGGTCACCACAACATGAGGAACTGTCTTAAGGGGTTGCAGCATTTGGAAGGTTGAGAAACATTGGTGTAGATGCATCCTTAGTGTCAGGTTTTACAATGTATTGTAATGTAATATAGCTGAGTCATGCACTGCTAATGGGCTTCTATTGGAAATGCTGAGTCATGCATTAACTGTATATAGGGAATCATTTGGGGAACGTGTTCTGGCCTAGTCCAGGTGTTTGTGAATGATGTAATCCTGGGTCTGAGTTAAGTCAATGACTTGGGAACCAATCAGTGATTGCTATGTGTAAATAAATTGTATACAAGGAAGTCATGTACAGTGTATATTTCTCCTTGTGCTGTGATGTTCGTCGAAGGCTATATGTAATTTAAAAAAACCTGTCTGCTAAGACAAGATATAACTGTATGCTGTGCTAAGCTTGTAATATCATCTAGACTGGGGGAAAGACAATGGTAAAACTGACAATGGCCGGGCATGTGCTCAAGTGTCTGTAAAAGGTTCCAGAGTGACTGCAGGCTGTGGGAGCAGTTGGCTGAAAATACTGTGCAGGAAGAAGCTACTGGAAAGCACTGAAGTTGTGCAACTGATCTGCTACTGAATTGTGAAGTTAATCTCAACACTTAATAATAGATCTATTGCTATTTTTGAAGGCATTGGGAATTCTGATTGTGATGTCCTTTCTTTCCCAGTACATGATTGGTGGAAAAGGAGTGGATAGCACCGACGCCACCACCAGCAACCAATCAGCTTGCATCCTGACGCTACCTTTCTCGGGTAAGTGAGGATTTTTTCACTGGCATTAATGCATACCCTCCACCTTTCCTGATGCTCAAATGCATTATCTCCTTACCTGAAAGTGGGGAAAAAATCTTGCAACAGTTGCAACGTAACATTAGAAATTTTCTCTTTGTTGGTCTATTTCTTTGCCAGAGAGCGTTTGAAAAAAAATTCCAAGAGTGGCATGAGATACTTTTTGAGATGATTCACATTATTTTTCCTCCTTATTGTACTCATAACTTCAATAAGTGATGTTTACGTCCAATCTCTAGGTGTCCAAGGAGAATGTGCTGTGATACAGTAGCCTTCTTCAGTTACTGATGTCCTGTTGGATTTCTTATGTGTGCGTAAAACTAGTTGTGCAAGTGATTGTGCTTTCTCAGACATTGTATCAATGCTGTCTGTAAGTGAGTCTGTAAAGTACATTGATACCCTTTTTTCTCACTTTTGAGTTGGTGGATGGGAAGTTATTTTATCAACACATAGCAGTGGAGCCCCCTAAATAATTGGTTATGTAAAGGTGGGATCCACTGTAATGAAAAAATATGGGATCTTGACAGTATGTAGAGTGTGATATGACTTGATGATGGACCTTGGAGAACCTAGGTGTAAGCTTGCCTCTCTGTAGTGTCACATGACTCCTTGATCGACTTTGGATCTGAACTTGCCTCTGAACATTCCATGATAGACCTTGGAGAACCTAAAGTTCAAGCTGATTTTTCATAATAGATCTTGGAGGATGTAAGGTTTATAATTGCCTCTGTAGTGTTATATGCCTTGATGGTAGACCATGAGGAACCTACGATCTAAGGTCTTTGTAATGCCATATGACTCCATGATAGACCATGGAGAACCTAACTTCCAAGCTTTTGGACTGATTATTCCATGATGGAACTTGAAGAACCTCAAGTCTATAATAGCCTCTTTGTAGTGCCATATGACTTCATAATATACCACGAGGAACCATGGTTATAGTGCCACATAATTCCATCAAAGACCATGGAGAACCTAAGGTCCAAGCTTTTTCATGGACTGATTATTCCATGATGGAACTTGAAGAACCTCAAGTCTATAATAGCCTCTTTGTAGTGCCATATGACTTCATAATATACCACGAGGAACCATTGTTGTAGTACCACATGATTCCATGATAGACCATGGAGAACCTAAGGTCCAAACCTGCACTTGTGTATTGCTGATTACTCCATGATAAACCTTGGAGAATTTAAAGTTCAAACTCCATGATAGACTTTAAGTTCTGCAATATGACTCCATGATAACTTGGAGAACCTAAGGTCCAAGCTTGCCTCAGTGTGTTGCTTATTACTGTGTGATAAACCTTAGAGAACCTAAGGTCCAAACTCCATGATAGACTTTGAGTTCTGCTATATGACTCCATGATAGATATTGGAGAACCTAAGATCCAATCTTGCCTCAGTGTGTTGCTTATTACTGTGTGATAAACCTTGGAGAACTTAAGGTCTAAACTCAGTGACAGAGTTTGAGTTCTGCTATATGACTCCATGATAAATATTGGAGAACCTAAGATCCAAACTTGCTTAAGTGTATTGCTGATTACTCCATAATAAACCTTGGAGAACTTAAGGTTCAAGCTCTGCTATATGACTCCATGATAGACCATGGAGAACTTAAGGTCCAAGCTTGCCTCATTGTATTGCTGATTACTCTGCGATAATCCTTAGAGAACTTAAGCTCCAAACTCCATGATAGACTTTGAGTTTTGCTATATGACTCCATGATAAACCATGGTGAACCTAAGGTCCAACCTTGCTTCAGTATACTGTTGATTACTCCATGATAAACCTTGAAGAACTTAAGGTCCAAACTCCATGATAGACCTTGAGTTCTGCTCTATGACTCCATGATAGACCATTGTGAACCTGAGGTCCAAACTTGTCTCAGTATATTACTGATTACTCCATAATAAACCTTGGAGAACCTAAGGTCCAAACTCTGTGATAGACTTTGAGTTCTGCTATATGACTCCATGATAGATATTGGAGAACCTAGGATCCAAACTTGCCTTGGTGTGTTGCTGATTACTCTATAATAAACCTTGGAGAACTTAAGGTCCAAACTCCGTGATAGACTTTGAGTTCTGCTATATGACTCCATGATAGACTGAGGTGAACCTAAGGTCCAATCTTGCTTCAGTGTACTGCTGATTACTCCATGATAAACCTCAAAGAACTTAAGATCCAAACTCCATGATAGACCTTGAGTTCTGCTCTATGATTCCATGATAGACCATTGTGAACCTAAGGTCCAAACTTGTCTCAGTATATTACTAATTACTCCATAATAAACCTTGGAAAACCTAAGGTCCAAACTCCATGACAGACTTTGAGTTCTGCTATATGACTCCATGATAGATATTGGAGAACCTAAGATCCAAACTTGCCTCGGTGTGTTGCTGATTATAATAAACCTTGGAGAACTTAAGGTCCAAACTCCATGATAGACCTTGAGTTCTGCTATATGACTCCAAGATAAACCTTGGAGAACCTAAGGTATAAGTATGCATCTCTGTAGTGCCACAGGACTCTGTGATAGACTTTGAGGAACCTAGTCATGTGGCACTACAGAGATGCATACTTAGACCTTAGGTTCTCCAAGGTCTATCATGGAGTCATATAGCAGAACTCAAGGTCTATCATGGATGTTTGGACCTTCCCTTCTGTGTAGCACCATATGACTCCATGATAAGCCTCGGGGAAGGTCTAAGTGTGGATGATTCCATGATATAGATGCTCCCCTTCTTCCCATCTTCAGCCTCTTTTCCCAGCATGTAATCCCTCTGCTTCATTCTCCCTCTCTTTCTTGCTCTCGCTCTCTCTTTCTTCTCTCCCCTCCTCTCCAGGACAGTCGAAAGAGACAGGAGCAGGTTGCATCTTGTACTGTACACACCAAATCCTAGACTAAAATCTGTGAACTGTCAGTTTGAGGCAGGCGGCGCGTGAGACAGCAAACATCAGAGCCGATTGGGCTTAGGCAATTTCCCAGCATGACAGCTCTCCGGAGGGAACAAAGGGAAGTTTCAGTGCAGAACAGAATTTAGTTCCTTAATGGGAGGAAAATGATTCAAGCAGTCCTTCCACAGCAAACTGGTTGGGAGGATGAAGCTAGGAGAAACCACACCAGAATGCTGATAATCTCCAAAGGTTCTGTGATCTCCAGCCACCTTGGATCTAGCCAAGGAACACCATTAGCTCGCCCACATCTAGTTCCAAAGGACATTTGCAATCTTATTTGGTGATGATTGTCCTCATTCTTTACCCACTGTTGGAAAATTAGGTAAATAAGGGGGTGGCTTATCTTACATGTAGCAGAAGCTAATTCAAAGGGGCTGGGGAGTCGTAGAAGACTCTATGCAAGTCATGGAGCAGACCATCTTCCCCTTTGCAATGCTCACATACAGAACTGGAAAAAGTCACCTTCATAGAATCATAGAATCAAAGAGTTGGAAGAGACCTCATGGGCCATCCAGTCCAACCCCATTCTGCCCAGAAGCAGGAATATTGCATTCAAATCACCCCTGACAGATGGCCATCCAGCCCCTGTTTAAAAGCTTCCAAAGAAGGAGCCTCCACCACACTCCGGGGCAGAGAGTTCCACTGCTGAAAGGCTCTCACAGTCAGGAAGTTCTTCCTCATGTTCAGATGGAATCTCCTCTCTTGTAGTTTGAAGCCATTGTTCCGTGTCCTAGTCTCCAAGGAAGCAGAAAACAAGCTTGCTACCTCCTCCCTGTGGCTTCCTCTCACATATTTATCCATGGCTATCATATCCCCTCTCAGCCTTCTCTTCTTCAGACTAAACATTCCCAGCTCCTTAAGCCGCTCCTCATAGGGCTTGTTCTCCAGACCTTTTATCATTTGAGTCGCTCTCCTCTGGACACATTCCAGCTTGTCAATATCTCTCTTGAATTGTGGTGCCCAGAATTGGACACAATATTCCAGGTGTGGTCTAACCAAAACAGAATAGAGGGGTAGCATTACTTCCCTAGATCTAGACACTATGCTCCTATTGATGCAGGCCAAAATCCCATTGGCTTTTTTTGCCGCCACATCACATTGTTGGCTCATGTTTAACTTGTTGTCCACGAGGACTCCAAGATCTTTTTCACACGTACTGCTCTCGAGCCAGGCATTGTCCCCCATTCTGTATCTTTGCATTTCGTTTTTCCTGCCAAAGTGGAGTATCTTGCATTTGTCACTGTTGAACTTCGTTTTGTTAGTTTTGGCCCATCTCTCTAATCTGTCAATGATGAGTTCTCTACCTTTCATCCCTCTATCTTTCAATGAGGTTTCTTCATACCTTGCTCCTTCTAGCATTCTTATTAAATAAAGAGACTTTGCGGTTTATTATTTACTAGCTTGGGGACCCAGTGCTGCCCGGGTTATTTGAGAAAGGAATTGTGTATCAAGGTTAGTCTTTATCAGTTATTTATATGGCTCGCAGTGGTCTCAGGAAATTAGTGAAGGTACAGCAAGTCCCATCATCTGTGGTCCATCCTCCTCCAAACTGCACCAGGATGGAGAGTGGGCCATGAGGACTCTCTGTGCCAAGTTAGGCCTTGATCTGTCATTACATGAGGATATGCAAATTGTTCCACAGTGGCAACCTATCAGATAGCTGCCACAGCCTCAGGCCTTTACCGCTCCTCTCTCTGTCACCTAAGAGTGTTGGAATGTTGAGGATGGCCAATCAGAGACCATATGCAAATTGTACCACAGTGGCAGCCACTCAGAACACTGCTACATACACCTCCCGTCCTCCCTCCGCATACAAACACTGACTTTTATTATATACATGGGACAAAGGACTCTTGTCTGTTGGGGCTAGGTGTGAATGTTTCAACTGACCACCTTGATGGACCACTCTAACAACCACGATGTCAGGCTACACAGAGAAGCCATTGAAATCCACAAGCATGTGGACAATTTCAACAGAAAGGAAGAGACCATGAAAATGAAGAAAATCTGGCTCCCAGTATTAAAAAAAAAACTCTAAAATTACAACAGCAAAACAACAGAGAAGAAACAATCTGGGACATCTAATCACCTCTCAACAAAGATTGCCCCACTCACACCTCGCTCCAGCAGACAAGAGTCCTTTGTCCCACCCTGGTCATTCCACAGATATATAAACCCTTTTTCCTAGTTCCAACAGACCTCACAACCTCTGAGGATGCTTGCCATAGATGCAGGCGAAACGTCAGGAGAGAATGCCTCTAGAACATGACCATATAGTCTGAAAAAACCTACAACAATCCAGTAACACAATGAAGTTCAACAGGGACAAATGCAAGATACTCCACTTAGGCAGAAAAAACGAAATGCAAAGAGACAGAAAGGGGGACGATGATGCCTGGCTCGAGAGCAGTATGTGTGGAAAAGATCTTGGAGTCCTCGTGGACAACAAGTGAAACATGAGCCAACAATGTGATGCAGCGGCAAAAAAAGCCAATGGGATTTTGGCCTGCATCAAGAGGAGCATAGTGTCTAGATCTAGGGAAGTCATGCTCCCCATGCTCTATTCCACCTTGGTTAGACCACACCTGGAATATTGTGTCCAATTCTGGGCACCACATTTGAAGAGAGATATTGACAAGCTGGAATGTGTCCAGAGGAGGGTGACTAAAATGATCAAGGGTCTGGAAAACAAGTCCTATGAGGAGCGGCTTAAAGAGCTGGGCATGTCCAAACACATCTCCTCCTATTAACCAGCTAGGACATTAAGATCATCTGGGGAGGCCCTGCTCTCAGTCCTGCCTGCAACACAGGCACGCCTGGTGGGGACGAGAGACAGGGCCTTCTCAGTGGTGGCCCCTCGGCTGTGGAACGCCCTTCCTACAGATATTAGATCGGCCCCCTCCCTACTGGCATTTCGGAGGAAAGTGAAGACCTGGTTGTTCGAGCAGGCATTTGATTAGGCAGGTCTTCACTTTCCTCCGAAATGCCAGTAGGGAAGGAAGATGGGGGCGCGGCTTCGATATGGCAAAAACACTTCCGGGTTGCCAAAACGCGTCGATATCGCTTCTAAAGGTAATTATTTAACGAATTAATAACGAGATAAGAAATTAACGAACTGGATCAACCAAGCCTACTTCAAACTATAAGAAAGGAGATTCCATCTGAACATGAGGAAGAACTTCCTGACTCTGAGAGCCATTCAGTAGGGCTGGGTAACCACGGAAAAAATTGTTTCTAAACTCGATTCGTTTTTAGGGGGTTTTTGCGTTTCGTTTTTTAAAAGAATTCTGAATTTTTTCTTTAAAAAAGTTCGAAATATACAAAATTTCGGAAATTACGAAACAATTACGAATCGATTCGTTAATGGCGGACGCAATTGCGCAATACGCTAAAAAAAACCTCCAAATGGGACAGGGGGAACTTCTGAAGCTTCCCTCTCCCTCTGTTGTTGACTGTTGGTGTGATAAAACACACAACAACTATAAAACTTGCACCAGACATGCAAAAATAATTACGAAACAATTTCGAAACGATTTCGAAACAATTTCGAAACGATTTCGAACCAATTACGAAACAAATTGAAAAATTCGTTCCGATTTTTAGTTGCTTCTGCATGGATCAATATCGGATCGTAAGCTACTTTAAATACGAATCAATAACGAATTACAAAATTAACGAACGAAACCGCCCAGCCCTACCATTCAGCAGTGGAACTCTCTGCCTCTGAGTGTGGTGGAGGCTCCTTCTTTGGAAGCTTTTAATCAGAGGCTGGATGGCCATCTGCCGGGGTTGCTTTGAATGCAATATTCCTGCTTCTTGGCAGAATGAGGTTGGACTGCATGGCCCATGACGTCTCTTCCAACTCTTTGATTCTATGATTCTATGAAGAAAGTACCATTTTTGCACCAGGGGTCATATTGATAGGGGAGTCTAGGAACCATAGTCTTAAAAAGTTCCTTTTTTCCACGCGCCTTTCTCGGCCATGTCTATCCTCTCATCACAATCCCTATTTCTGCCCCCAACCCGTCTTATTTTTTTCCCCTAATCTGTTTTGCATGCATGAGTCACTCCTTCCCCTTTCCAGTGTGAATTTCGCACCTCCATCCATACATATATGAGTCCACCCCCTGCAGAACTAATGTGATGATAACTCCAGCCTTAATTTGTTACCGAACACCAAAGGAACTTATTCCCAAAGAGCGAAGCAGCAGACCTTGGTGGGCGTGATTCATTTTTTCTAAATGAAATGTGAGATTGCCCGAAGCTTATGAGAGATTGCTGATTCTTTGCTTGATGTTCTGCTATTTACGCGGGGCGTGCTGTGGATTCAGATAAATTCGGAAGTAAATTGAATAACTTGGGATGGACGTGGGAGGTGTTCCGAGTGAACCCAGACAAATTCGCCACCAAATTGGATCAGACTGGAGAACGACCTGAATGGAAGCAGAAATCCTCCACAATGAACTCGATCTCTACCCGAGTATTCCTGGAAAATGAATTCAAGGGGCATCTACACTGTAGAATGAATGTAGTTTAGCATGGCTTTAACTGCCATATAGATACAGAATCCCGAAGGTCGTCACTTGGTGGCGGACTTCCATTCTTTCTCAGAGAAGACCCTGCAAAACTACAGCTCCCTGGATGCATAGTATCATAGAATGAAAGAGTTGGAAGAGACCTCATGGGCCATCCAGTCCAACCCAGTGCCAAGAAGCAGGAATATTGCATTCAAATCACCCCTGACAGATGGCCATCCAGCCCCTGTTTAAAAGCTTCCAAAGAAGGAGCCTCCACCACACTCCGGGGCAGAGAGTTCCACTGCTGAACGGCTCTCACAGTCAGGATGGAATCTCCTCTCTTGTAGTTTGAAGCTATTGTTCCGCATCCTAGTCTCCAGGGAAACAGAAAACAAGCTTGCTCCCTCCTCCCTGTGGCTTCCTCTCACATATTTATACATGGCTATCATATCTCCTCTCAGCCTTCTCTTCTTCAGGCCAAACATGCCCAGCTCCTTAAGCCGCTCCTCATAGGGCTTGTTCTCCATAGCATTGGCAGGTTCACAATGTCAAGATTCAGCAAAAAATAAAAAGCAATATGGCATGACTAAAGCCAGCCCCCAGATTTGTGGATTTCAGTTTTGCTGATTTATTTGTAAGTTTGATTAATATATTTGTTCAAGGAAACTCTGTGTCCTTCAGCACAACTCTATGATCAACTTCATCCAGATGTTGACCTGAATTGGAAGACTTAGGGATTCTTAGAGTCAGCATTTATCTAGACATTTCTAGGTCCTCCAGTGCAACTTTATAGTCACTGTTCATCTAGACATTTTTAGGTCCTCCAGTGCAACTTTATAGTCACTATTTATCTAGACATTTTAGGTCCTCCAGTGCAACTCTATAGTCGTTAATCATCTTGACATTTCTAGGTCCTCCAGTGCAACTCTATAGTCACTATTCATCTAGACATTTCTAGGTACTCTAGTGCAACTTTATTGTCACTACTCATCTAGACATTTCTAGGTCCTCCAGTGCAACTTTATAGTCACTACTCATTTTGACATTTTAAGTCCTCCAGTACTACTTTACAACACCATTCATCTAGACATTTTAGGTCCTCCAGTACAACTCTATAGTCACTATTCATCTAGACATTTCTAGGTCCTCCAGTGCAACTTTATAGTCACTACTCATCTTAACATTTCTATGTCCTCCAGTGCAACTTTATAGTCACTATTCATCTAGACATTTCTAGGTCCTCCAGTGCAACTTTATAGTCACTATTCAGCTAGACATTTCTAGGCAGTCCAGTGCAACTCTATAGTCACTACTCATCTAGACATTTCTAGGTCCTCCAGTGCAACTTTATAGTCACTACTCATCTAGACAGTTTAGGTCTTCTAGTGCAACTTTATAGTCACTATTCATCTAGACATTTTAGGTCCTCCAGTGCAACTCTATAGTCATTAATCATCTAGACATTTTAGGTCCTCCAGTGCAACTTTATAGTCACTATTCATCTAGACATTTTAGGTCCTCCAGTGCAACTTTATAGTCATTACTCACCTTGACATTTCTAGGTCCTCCAGTGCAACTTTATAGTCACGACTCATCTAGACATTTCTAGGTCTATATTGAAATTAAATCTGATGTTTTTAAAACAAAATTATTTGGTGTGCATTGGAAGAGGGATAGTATACGGCAAGTATATCCCAAACTCTATATTTTAACTGGAAAAGTTGGGGGTCGTCTTATATTTGTTTGTTTGTTTGTTTGTTTACTGTATTTGTATATCGCCTTTCTCAGCCTTCAGCTGACTCAAGGTGGTTAACAGACCAAAATTCAATGCTTAAAATATACAATTAAATATACAATTAAAAGCATAACATATAATAAAAACTAAACAAATCAATAAAATATAAATTCATAGTATCTCCTTGTTAAAAACATTGACCGGACTCATTGTGTCAAGACCCAGAAGCCTCAAGAACGCCAAACCTCCCACACCTGCGCAGCCCTCTTCTCCCTTCTACCAGTAGTACGAACGTTACTATCACACTGTACAACAACACATTGTCTAGTTGTTCCATTTTCCTGTGTCAGTTACTCTGCATTTGCAAACGCTTGTTCACAAAGCCACATCTTGACTTTTTTCCAGAATCTTAAAAGGGAGGTGGCCAATCTAATATCTATAGGGAGGGCGTTCCACAGCCGAGGGGCCACCACCAAGAAGTCCCTGTCTCTCATCTCTGCCAAATGTACTTGTGACAAAGGCAGTAATGAGAGCAGGGCCTCCCTGGATGATCTTAAGTCCTAGATGGTTCATAAGGGGAGATGTGTTCAGACATGTAAGTTGGGCCAGAACCGTTTAGGGCTTTATAGGTGAAAGCTAGCACTTTTAATTGTGCCCGGTAGCAAACTGGCAGCCAATGGAGCTGGCACAACAGAGGAGTTGTACGCTCCCTGAGTGCTGCTCCTGTTACTAACTTGGCTGCCATTTGTTGGACCATTTGAAGCTTCCGGACAGTCTTCAATGTTAACCCCACGTAGAGCGCGTTGCAGTAGTCTATACGGGATGTAACCAGAGCATGGACCACTGTTGCCAAGTCAGACTTCCCAAGGTATGGGCACAACTGGCACACAAGTTTTAATTGTGCAAAAGCTCTCCCGGCTACCGCTGAGACCTGGGGTTCCAGGCTCAGCGATGAGTCCAGGATCACACCCAAGCTGTGAACCTGCGTCTACAGGGGGAGTGCGACCCCATCCAACACAGGCTGTAACCCTATGCCCTGTTTGGTCTTACGACTGACAGGAAGACCTCTGTCTTGTCTGGATTCAATTTCTGTTTGTTTGCCCTCATCCAGATCGTCACAGTGGCCAAGCATTGGTTCAGGACCTGACCAGCCTCCTTAGTAGCAGGTGGGAAGGAGTGACAGAGTTGGACGTCATCTGCGTACAGGTGACATCGTACTCCAAAACTCTGGATGATCTCCCCCAGTGGCTTCATGAAGATGTTAAACAACATGGGAGACAGTACTGAACCCTGAGGAACCCCACAAGGCAATGGTTGTGGAGTTGAGTAGGTGTCTCCCAATAACACTTTCTGGGAACGACCCTCTAGGAAGGACTGGAGCCACTGCAGAACAGTGCCCCCGAGTCCCATTCCCGCAAGGCGGTTCAGAAGGATACCATGGTCAATGGTGTCAAAGGCCACTGAAAGGTCCAGCAGAACTAACAGGGACACACTCCCACTGTCTAGCTCCTGGCGTAGATCATCCACTAAGGCAACCAAGGCTGTCTCAGTACCATGTCCCGGCCTAAAGCTGCAATGGCAGGGAGAAGGTTTGAGGAAAAGAGACAAAGAGAGATCCTGAGAACTGAAAAGCACGGCTTTATTCTCGGTTGGCACCAACCGGATATGGACCCCCCTGGTAAGCCAGGAAAGAAGGGTTCAGAACAAAGGAAATCCTTGGTTTATATACCTTTTAAAATAATTATGCATGCATCATACAGACATCACAATGTGTGTCACAACATTCTACTTTTACATTGACTTCAATAGCATATTTTCAAACTCAACACCTTGTCAATCTTCATTAGCATCCCTATCTGAAGAGTTGCTATTAATGAGGACCATCGCCAGAATGTCTACTGGACCTGATAGCAAGAGTCTCCATCCATCCTAAGATAAGGTCTTCCTGAAACCTCTTAACGGCCACCTCATTAGTCTTATGATAAGGTACCTGGTACCGAGATAGGGCCTCTTGAAATATACCAGGTCTCTAGACATTCCTTTTCCTAGATACTGGCCTCATTAATTTTGCAGCTTTTAAGAAGTCAAGTGAAGTGAAGGCCATGCATACATACATACATACATACATTTCTCTTATATATTTTCTAACTCCTATTTCTAATATGGTTACATCAAATATATATTTTCCAATATGTGAATTATGTATTTTCACCAAGCCTTCATCAAAGCGAGACTGCCAGATCTAGATAATCCATGTCCTCCAAGAATACCTGGAGTTGTGAGGCCACCACATGTTCCAGGACTTTGCCCAAGAAAAGGAGATTGGAAACAGGCCAATAGTTGACAAATGGAGTGGGGTCCAGTGATGGTTTCTTCAACAGCAGTTTTATTACAGCTTGTTTATATGCCCAGTCGACTTATATGCTGGAAAATATGGTATTCCTTCCATCTCAGCTCTTTGTTCCGTTCTCTCTTCCTCACCCAACCTTGCCCTCTTGCACTTTGTGTGACTCCGGTGCCAATTGAGCAGAAAACAGAAGGGAGGAAAGGCTAAAACTGTTTTTCATTTGATGCAACCCTTTACCCAGGGTGGATTGGAAATAGGCCAGATCGTGGAAAGTTAAGGTGGAGAAAAGAAATGTAAGGGAAAGACAATCAAAATCTCTATCATCCCTGCAGCCAAGGGAGGGGAAACTTATTAATAGAAACATGCCTATCCGGGGATTGCCAGTCATTGAATAGGTCAGCACTTTCTTGGAGAGTGAACCATATCGGTTGTCAAGTGGAGAAATCATTGCATCCACCAATAGCTTCATTTCCCCCTCTCTGTGCTATCTGCAATGAAAAAGAGGGAGAAATCAATGCATGAGACAACTTATATCAGGGGAGGAATATGAGGCTGGCACCTTTCCTCTAGCATTGAGCTGACATCTCTTTCCATTGACAGCAAACAGGAGAAAGAACTGGGAAAGGCAGGTTGAAATTTACCAGCCACCCTTTCTCCCACAATCCACTCGGAGTGATGTTATGCAATGATGGATAGTTGTCATCGTCACACAACATCACTGCAAATATCTTTGGGAACCAGCTGCTCTAGTGTTTCTCTATTTGGGGGTTGGGACCCTGGGGAGGGGTCACAAGGGGGTGTCAGAGGGGTCTCCAAAGACCATCAGAAAACATATATTTCTATTGGTCTTAGGAACCCCTTTGGCAGAGAGGGCTGGAAATCTCTCTGCCTGTCCTTCTCTTCCTTTTCGGAAACAGATAGTGAATCCTTCCACCAAAGGCCCTCCTCGGCTATGATTGGTCAGCTTCTCAGCCAAGGAGAGGGATGTTTCGGAGATGGGAGAGCAGGCATGCTCAGCACATGGCAGCGTGGTACGCATGTTTGGGTGAGGGAGAGCAGGCGAGACTGGAGGGAGGCCCATGCCAGCAAGTCCCTTAAAGGCATGGGGGTTCTGTGTGGCCCAATTTTGTCATTGGTGGGGTTCAGAATGGTCTTTGATTATAAGTGAACTATAAATCCCAACAACTACAACTCCCAAATGTCAAGGTCAATTTTCCCCAAATACCACCAGTGTTCACATTTGGGCATATTGACTATCCATGCCAAGTTTGCTCCAGATCCATCATTGTTTGAGACCACTGTGCTCTCTGGATGTAGGTGAACTACAACTCCAAAATTCAAGGTCAATGCCCACCAAACCCTTCCAATATTTTCTGTTGGTCACGGAAGTTCTGTGTGCCAAGTTTGGGTCAATTCCATCATTGGTGGAGTTGAGCATGCTCTTTGATTGTAGGTGAACTACAAATCCCAGCAACAACTCCCAAATGACAAAATCACCTCCCCCCAACCCCAGCTGCATTCAAATTTCAGCGTATTGGACATTTGTGCCAAATTTGGTCCAGTGAATGAAAATACACCCTGCATATCAGATATTTACATTACAATTCATAGCAGGAGCAAATTTACCATAATGAAGTAGCAACGAAAATAATTTTCTGGTTTGGGGTCACCACAACATGAGGGTTGCGGCATTAGGAAGGTTGAGAAACACTGCTCTAGATGGATTTCTCAACCAAAATCGGACACTGGTGGAACTTTAAAAACTTGCATCATGTCATTTGTGCATTTTTCGTTGGCCCAATAATGGTATCACTATGTGGTAGACCTTATAATAATATAATAAAAACTATATTTATATACCACTCTATCTTCCTGGGGGGACTTTGGATATTATTGTGTTTTACAGTATGGACAACATGACTACTCTGAATATGTGCATGTTGTTTCCATCAAGTTTTGGAGAAGTAAGGTTAATGTGGATGCTTCTGATCTAGAGCTAAAATTTAGGGGTCTTTGCCAGGAGGCAGAGACCAATTAGACTCATCAAAGAGTTCTTTTTCCCTGGCGAGACAGAGAAGCATTCCATATTTTTCCCTGATTTCCCAATGAAAAGTCTCACCAGTTGAAGAAAAGCCATCGAGGTTTAATGCGATTCAGCTGAAATGGATGCAAAGCTGCAATAATTCGCCAAAGCTAAGAATGAGGAGAGTACAACAATACAGTCATATTTATAGCAAATTCAAAGTTGCAGAGTTCAAACTCCCCGCCCCAGCTTCCCTGTTGTTCCCTGCCATGATTGGGTGATGGGCTCCAGTGGTCCGTAGGAACCAATGGGGAGACCTCTGCCACCTGGTGGTGACAGCCAATCAGGAGAGATGGGGGCGGGATGAGGGAGCACAAAGGAATCTGGGAAAGGAGTAAACAAAGGAAATGCCATGCCATGCGGCTGGCGAGACAAAGGGGAAATCTCAAACCAGCCTGATCTATTGTGCTTTGAGTGGAATGAATAATCAGAGTGAAGGCAAAAGGTTTTTTCGAGGACCTTTTGTCCTTCAGGAGGAAATATGATTAAGATTTTTGCCAAAGGGGCAAGCTGAGGGCTGGGCAATTCCTCCGAGGGCCACCAGCTGCCCAGGCTATTGTTCATGCAAAAGGAAGTTGTGAATAAAAAATCCTGGAATGTTTGGGGCTTGGTAGTCCCTTTTGTGGAGTTTCTTCATGTATATAGGGGAAACAAAGGTCAGAAGAAAAGGGGAAAGGCTTCTGCCACACAAAGAAATCAGAAAACACATTTCATACATCTAAAATTCATAAAAGGCAAGATTTCATAAGGTTTGTCCATGTGGGGGGAAAGAGTGTCCATAGGGGATGGCTAAAACGCAAGGGTGTTGCACAAAGGTCCTGGCAGGAGTTCTTGAGTGGCCCAAATGGATCTGGTGTCTCTGGTGTCCCCGTCCTTGGAGAACTACAGCTCCCGAGAGAGGCAGAGACCCCAAGGTCTAGCTATTCCCGAAGTTTCATGGGGTCCTCATTGTTGTTAAGGCCTTGACAAATTGACCAAGACTTAACCCCTATTGTGCAGTCTGGTACCTTTGTCCTTTGCAGAACTATAAGTCACCATCCCTTGTTGTTGGGGGGGAACATGCTCGACGTCACTTCTACGCGATAGAATGATTGCAGTTGGACACCATTTAAATGCCATTACTCAAGGTTGTGGAATCCTATAAGTTTAGCCTTCTCTACCTGGGATGCCAGTACATCATCAAACTACAGCTCCACAATTCCTTAGCATTTATTCTACAATGCAGATGCACGCTTAGTTAAAGCAGCGGATGCAAAATCCCGACCCTGGGTTTCACAAACTGGACTGGAAAAATATAATTGAAATGTGTTTCCTCTTACTCTGTCAATTGGGCAGTGAACTCCTATCTTGGGAAGGGAGGGAAATAGTTAGCTCACTTGCCGCTCAGCCCTGAATGTCACTTTAATGTTAAACGAGGGGAAAGAACTGGCGGGGAGAAGAGCGCAAGAGAAGTTACCGGGCCCGGGATTCGTTTTGGTTTACGCTCTGATCCTTTCTGGTTAATTACACCTTGACATGCACAAAGGAAAGAGAGAGAGAGACCTTTTTCTAAAGCCTTTTCCTTTCCTCTTTTAAAAAATTACCTTCCATGAAATATTTAGGGAGCTCTACTTCCCATAAAGAGTATGAAAAATAAACCACACGGATCTAATTACTCCTAGAAGGCTCCTTGGGATTTCTTTGAATAGCGTGTGCCTTGAAGAGGGAGAAAGGCCTTGTTACTTACTTACTTATTTACTTAATTAGGCAATCCCTCGTAGTCCGAGGATGATGGTCCTCCAAGTGTAGTGTCCTGGCTGTGGGTCCGTAGGTGGCTGTGGAGCCCTATTCTTGATCTACATCTTCTCCCACACTGAGGACATTGGTTTCCAGGTGGAAGGTGGTCTCAGTTGGGGTTGGCTTGACGCACCTTCACAGAAGCTTACGAGAAGCTCAGTCTGTCATTGAACATCAAGAAAACCAAAGTGCTCTGCCACCAGTCACCAGCCATCCCTCTCCAATGCCAGAGATACAGCTTAATGGTGTAACGTTAGAAAACGTTGAACATTTCCACTACCTTGGCAGCCACCTCTCCACAAAAGTCAACATTGACACCAAAATACAACACCGCCTGAGCTCTGTGAGTGCAGCATTTTTCTGAATGAAGCAGAGACTGTTTGAGGACTGGGACATTCGTAGGTGGCTGTGGAGCCCTATTCTTGATCTGCATCTTCTCCCACACTGAGGACATTGGTTTCTTCAGTGTGGGAGGAAACCAATGTGGATCTGTAGGGATACTACAGATCTTGTTTATAAGGCTATTGCCCTCCCAACCCTGCTATATGCTCCCGAGAAGTGGACTGTCTACAGATGTCACATGCAACTCCTGGAATGATTCCATCAGCATTGCCTCTGGAAAATCCTGCAAATCTATTGGGAAGACAGGTGGACAAATGTCAGTGTTCTGTCGTGCGCTGGGCCTGTAAAGAGTTTCCTTTAGAATAGGACATGCAACCTTTGCCCAGCGGGAAGCCAGGGGGCCCAAAGAGAAGTTCTCAGAGGTTTTCCACCACAAATAGTCTTTAGATGGCTTGTGAAGTATGACAAAGTCTTTTATTAATGAACAATGAAACAGAAACTTCTCTTGTCTTCAGAAAGTTAAACAAATGATTCCAGGCTTTTATGCAACTGGTAGCATCCTAAACTTGCCCACGAAGGTCAGGCAACTGTCTTCACTAACTTCTTCTTTACTTTAAAGGAAAGCCCCCTTTTTAACTTCTCCAGGCTGACTGTAATCTAACCCTTACTGATGTGGGCTCCGCTACCGGGTCGAACTGCTTCTCGAACACCAAGTGGATTTACCAGTAAAGGCTTAGATGTTCTCCAGCTGGAGTTCTTTGGTCTTTAGGGCTGTATCCCTGGAAATCTTTGGAGACTCTTAAGACTGTTTTCCACCAGAAAGTCTTGGATGCTCTTAAGACTGTTTCCCCCCGGAAAGTCTTAAGGGTTGAAGCTTTTGTACAGGGGAAGCTTGCACACGTCCTGTACGTTAGTTTTCCTTGCTGAGACTAACTAAAAATGGCTCCCTTCCCTTCCCAATTGCCCTAAGCAAGGGACGGGACCAAAACCTAATCATTTCAGATTAATCTGGGAACCAACCCTTTAGCTAAAATTGCTCTTTTAATTTCCAAATAGAAACCAATATGTGTCTGTGTATATGTGCATACAAGTCTGTGTGCTTGACGAATATCATCAGAGATCAGAGATCATCCTTAGGTCTTGAGGTGACTTGCCCTATGAGTGCAACCAAAGGAAGCCACCTATCTGCAGAGTCCCTGAAACCTAGGACTGCAAACAAACATTTAATACAAAACAAATAAAGTTGGAGCTTCTGGTACAACTGTACCAGGAGCTGGAAGAAGCAATGACCACCAGCGTTGAGGAGATGCTCCTCTACCATCAACTCCACTGGATCGGCTACGTTGTCCAGATGCCCGACCACTGTCTCCCAAAGCAGTTGCTCTACTCCGAACTCAAGAATGGAAAATGGAATGTTGGTAGGCAGGAAAAGAGATTTAAAGATGGGCTCAAAGCCAACCTTAAAAACTGTGGCATTGACACTGAGAACTGGGAAACCCTGGCCCTCGAGCGCTCCAGTTGGAGGTCAGCTGTGACCAGCAGTGTTGTAGAATTTGAAGAGGCACAAATGGAGGGCAAAAGAGAGAAACGTGCCAAGAGGAAGGCGCATCAAACCAACCCCGACCGGGACCGCCTTCCACCTGGAAACCAATGCCCTCACTGTGGGAGAAGATGCAGATCAAGAATAGGGCTCCACAATCACCTACAGACCCACCAGAACACTGATCTTGGAAGACTTTCCTACTCAGACAATGAGGGATCACCTAAGTAAGTAATACCACGGTGGTTTGGATGTCTGCTACCAGGAGACCTGACTCTTGGTCATGCTGAAGAGGGCTTTTGGAAGCTGAAGTTCTAAACATCTGGAGGACCAAAGGTTGGGTTCCACTGCTGGTTGGAAATCATACCAATGACCCCTCTTCAAGATAATCCATGACGCCCCAGGACTGTCATTGATCTCTATGGCCAATGCTTGGCCAAGGATGTTGGCCATTGAGCAACAAAGATGTCAACATGGAGCCACCAACAGAGCAGCAATATCTCCATTTCCTCCCAGAACTAAGCTTGCCCATCTTTTCAGAGAAGACCCTGCAACGTTGTCACTGCCATTGGTCGCCATCCCTCCCACTCCCTGTGCAAGTCTCTCTCTGCCTTTCCCCCGCTTCTTTATTTTTTATGAATTAATCAAACCCAGTGGTGTCGGCTTGAGTGTTTAGTTTAAAGAGGCTTGAGCAAAGCGTATGTGTAATGTGATTTCTTATCACGGCTTTTCTCTCTCCTGCCTGCGCTTGCCAGGAGGAACCGGTCCAACTCCCAGCCACATCCTGGGGAGATGAGCCGAGTACTCTTTTCATCTCCAAATAAAACAAACAGGAACAAAGAAGACAATAATATTGATTTCCATCACTGATATCCCCATTTATCTTGGCGATAATTAGTAAGTCTATCGCCGCCGAGGCATAGCTCATAAGCGCATTGTTTTCAGGAGAGCACATTTAATGTCATTTCAGACAATAATGACTCCAAGAGCTGTGGGCGAGCTAAGTCGATGGGGGAAAGGGGCACAAAGTTGGGCAAAAGGTAAAATAATGTAGGGCCAGAACTGAGAAAAGTCACTTGCTTGGATTATAGCTCCCAGAATCTCAGTTAATATGGCTACTGCGTAGACTTGCTGAAGATTTGTGGATTAGAGAGCATTGTCAAAGTGGAAACAAAAGAGGAATGGGAAGAATATGAAGCAACCTGGTATAGGGCAGGAATGGGCAACCGTATGTGCTGGGGGCCACAAACCCAAAGATCTCTATTTTCCTCTAAGGGTCTTCTCAAAATGGTCTCAGGACATCTGAGATGGACCTCAGAGGAAGATTGAGGCAATCCAACAATTCCCTGGTGGAAACTGGGGTATAGGTGGCTTTCCATCTAATGTCTGGCTGGAAGCAAGGTGGATAGATTGAATGTTCTGCCTCTCTAAGGAAGGAATAATCTCGAAGGAATAGTCCCCTCATTTCAGCTTAATCTGGGAACCAACCCTTTAGCTAAGATTGTTCTTTTAATTTCCAAATAGGAACCTATATATGTCTGTGTATATGTGCATACAAGTGTGTGTGCTTGACGAATGTCATCAGAGACCATCCTTAGGTCTTGAGGAACACCACCAAAGACCATCTTTATCTTGAGGAATATCGTCAGACACCATCCTTAGGCCTTGAGGAACATAATCAGAATCCATCCCTAGGTCTCAAGGAACATCATGAGAGACCATCTTTATGTCTTGAGGAATATCATCAGAGACCGTCCTTAGGCCTTGAGCAACATCATCAGAAATCATCCCTAAGTCTTGAAAAACATCATCAGAGACCATCCTTAGGTCTTGAGGAGCATCATCAGAAACCATCCTTATGTCTTGAAGAACATCATCAGAGACCACACTTAGATCTTGAGGGACATCATCAGAGACCATCCTTAGGTCTTGAGGGACATCATCAGAAACCACCCTTAGACCTTGAGAAACATCATCAGAGACCATTCTTAGGTCTTGAGGAACATCATCAGAAACCACCCTTAGATCTTGAGGAAGATAATCAGAAACCACCCTTAGGTCTTGAGGAACATCATCAGAAACCACCCTTAGATCTTGGGGAACATCATCAGAGACCATCCTTAGGTCTTGAGGAAAATCATCAGAAACTACCCTTCCACCTTGAGGAACATCATCAGAGACCATCCTTAGGTCTTGAGAAACATCAACAGAGACCATTCTTAGGTCTTGAGGAACATCATCAGAAACCACCCTTAGACCTTGAGAAACATCATCAGAGACCATTCTTAGGTCTTGAGGAACATAATCAGAAACCACCCTTAGGTCTTGAGGAACATCATCAGAGATCATTCTTAGGTCTTGAGGAACATCATCAGAAACCACACTTAGATCTTGAGGAACATCATCAGAGACCATCCTTAGGTCTTGGGGAACATCATCAGGGTCTATCCTAGTGTCTTGAGGAACATCATCAGAGACCATCCTTAGGTCTTGAGGAACATCATCAGAAACCACCCTTAGATCTTGAGGGACATCATCAGATACCACCCTTAGGTCTTGAGGAAAATCATCAGAGGCCGTCATTAGATTCTTGGCTAGAAACTTCAGGGCCTGGACTAATTCCGAACCGTGAACCCTAGATCCAACATGGATTTCCTTACCTTCTTACTTCTCAGTAGTATAGTTTGTGCATTTCACATAAAATACACAACATTGTCATGTAAAACCATGAAAGACTTCTTATCAAAGTCCTGGAAAACTCTTCGCATTCAGTATAATAATTCTCAGACAGATCAACCATCAGTAAAATAATCATATTCTAATAATGTCAAAGGGACTAAACTCAGTTGGATCAAGTCCAATTTTATATAAAATCTATATCATGGAGAACTGAATGAGGTAGACTCAAGAAAATAAAGCATAGTGTGCATAGCTGTGTTGGTACATAGGGGAGAAATCCAAAATCTATTGCCAAGCAATTTAGCAATCAAAGAGTGCGACCATAAAATTGGAAGATGGTGGAGTTTCCCTACTGGAAAATGGGATTTTATTGTGGATTTTTTTTTATCCCTCTGGCTATTCCTCTATGGATCAACACAACTATTTATGATTTTGCCATAGCAAATTTATTGATCTATAAAACTTTTGCTGTCTCAACATTTTCCTACCTCCATAGGCATTTCTTCAGGGAAACATTAATTGCTAACTGTAGGCTCATAAGAAGAAAATGTAAGAAGGTGAGCCATTGTGTGGATACTACGGGCAGTCTTATTTTTATTTGTTTACTAGCTGTCCCCTGCCACGTGTTGCTGTGGCCCAGTCTGGGGGTCTGGAAAATAAAGTAATGAGAAAGTGTTGGTTTCTAATATATGTAATTCCTTTCTGCTTGTGAGTCTTTCTTGTTGTTTCTTTGTCAGTGTTGATGTGGAGAGTGTCTGGTTTGCCTCCTCTGGAATATGCAACATATCATAGTCCTTCTTTAAGGGTCTCTTTCAGATCTATGATACTATATCTGTGTGTATGTGTGAGAATCATATCTATCTATCTATATTTATGACTGGATGGTTCTTTGTCAGGAGGGCTCTGATTACATTATTTTTGCCCTGGTGAAGAGAGCTGGACTGGATGGCCTTAAGTATTTTCTGTTGGTCATGGAAGTCCTGTATGCCATGTTTGGTTCAATTCCATCATTGGTGGAGTTCAGGATGCTCTTTGATTGTAGGTGAACTATAAATCCCAGTAACTACAAATCCCAAATGTCACGGTCTATTTCCTCTAAACTCCATCTGTGTTCATATTTGGGCATATGGAATATTCGTGCCAAGTTTGGTCCAGATCCATCATTGTTTGAGTCCACAGTGCTCTCTGGATGTAGGTGAACTACAACACCCAAACTCAAGGTCAATGCCCACCAAACCATTCCAGTGTGTTCTGTTGGTCATGGAAGTTCTGTATGCCATGTTTGGTTCAATTCCATCATTGGTGGAGTTCAGAATGCTCTTTGATTGTAGGTGAACTCCAAATCCCAGTAACTACAAATCCCAAATGTCATGGTCTATGTCCTCCAAACTCCATCTGTGTTCATATTTGGGCATATGGAATATTTGTGTCAATTTTGGTCCAGATCCATCATTGTTTGAGTTCACAGTGCTCTCTGGATGTAGGTGAACTACAACTCCCAAACTCAAGGTTAATGGGCATATGGAATATTTGTGTCAAGTTTGGTCCAGATCCATCATTGTTTGAGTTCACAGCGCTCTCTGGATGTAGGTGAACTACAACTCCCAAACTCAAGGTTAATGGGCATATGGAATATTTGTGTCAAGTTTGGTCCAGATCCGTCATTGTTTGAGTCCACAGTGCTCTCTAGATGTAGGTGAACTACAACTCCCAAACTCAAGGTCAATGCCCACCAAACCAGTCCAGTGTGTTCTGTTGGTCATGGAAGTCCTGTATGCCATGTTTGGTTCAATTCCATCACTGGTGGAGTTCAGAATGCTCTTTGATTTTTGGTGAATTATAAATCCCAGCAACTACAACTCCCAAATGTCAAGCTCTATTTCCCTTAAACTCCATCTGTGTTCATATTTGAGCATATGGAATATTTGTGTCAAGTTTGGTCCAGATCCGTCATTGTTTGAGTCCTCGTGCTCTCTGGATGTAGATGAACTACAACTCCCAAACTCAAGGTCAACACCCACCAACCCCTTCCAGTGTGTTCTGTTGGTCATGGAAGTCCTGTATGCCATGTTTGGTTGAATTCCATCATTGGTGGAGTTCAGAATGCTCTTTGATTGTAGGTGAAGTATAAATCCCAGTAACTACAAATCCCAAATGTCAAGGTCTATTTCCTCCAAACTCCATCTGTGTTCATATTTGGGCATATGGAATATTCGTGCCAAGTTTGGTCCAGATCCATCATTGTTTGAGTCCACAGTGCTCTCTGGATGTGGGTGAACGATAATTCCCAAACTCAAGGTCAATGTCCACCAAACCCTTCCAGTTTTTTCTGTTGGTCGTGGGAGCCCTGTATGCCATGTTTGGCCCAATTTCATCATTGGTGGAGTTCAGAATGCTCTTTGATTGTAGGTAAACTATAAATCCCAGCAACGACAATTCCCAAATGACAAAATCATTTTTTTTTTAGTGGAGGACATACATTGGGTTGTTAGGTGTCTTGTGTCCAAATTTGGTGTCAATTCCCCCAGTGGTTTTTGAGTTCTGATGGTATCACAAACGAACATTACATTTTTAGTTATATAGATTTTTTTTTGCACAGAATTAGATGCCTGTTATTCAGGCAACCCGGGGGGCACAAGTTCAGAAAGGTTGTGTTTGCCAGTGAACATGCTCCAAGCGGAGTTCGTTTTGTGCCATGTGCCTCCCAAATTTGGTTAGAAGATGCACTGAGAGAGATAATGCCCCTCTCGAAATCGCATTGTTAAACTTGGGCATCTTCCCAGTGTATAAAAGATAGTTTTCCGGTACACAAAGTCCCAAGTGTTATCAATTCCACGGGAACTGTTGTCACGGCAGCGCAGAGAAGCAAATGCAAATGCAGGGCAGTGTTTTTATTAGGATTTAAATGAGTTTAGGGCTGTTTAGAATTACAATACGATCCGAGTCAGGAGAGACTTATAAAATCAGTCCAAGTTCATATATTATACAATAAATGTGCCAAACCCCATGACTCCAAGTTCAGCGCATTTTTTGTATATATATAGAGAGAAAATACAAGGAGCCGGGACAGAGAGGCAAACATTAAAATGCAGAATTGAAAATCAAGAAGGTCTGAAGGAACAAATGGGAAAGCTGGCAGGTACCTTTCGCCCCATTTCTCCTGAGACTGAGAAAAGAGTGACAGATCCATGGTACAGGATTCAAGGCACCTTGTCTGGTACCCAATGCTAAGCAAAGTCTGCCCTGATAACAACATAGATGGGAGAACACCAGGGAAGACTGAGAGCTCTTTCCACACCATGCAATAATAATAATAATAATAATAATAATAATAATAATAATAATAATAATAATTTATTTGTACCCCGCTACCATCTCCCCAAGGGACTCGATGCGGCTTACATGAGGTCGAGCCTGCAATACAACATAGAATCATAGAATCAAAGAGTTGGAAGAGACCTCATGGGCCATCCAGTCCAACCCCCTGCCAAGAAGCAGGAATATTGCATTCAAATTCGGTCAGCCTCACGTCAATACCAGGTAAGATTCTGGAAAAGATTGTTAAGGAAGTGGTCTGCAAGCACTTAGAAACAAATGCGGTCATCGCTAATAGTCAACATGGATTTATCAAACACAAGTCATGCCAGACTCATCTGATCTCTTTTTTCGATAGAGTTACAAGCTGGGTAGATGTGGGGAATGCCGTGGATGTTGCGTACCTGGATTTCAGGAAGGCCTTCGACAAGGTCCCCCATGACCTTCTGGCAAGGAAACTAGTCCAATGTGGGCTAGGCAAAACTACGGTGAGGTGGATCTGGAATTGGTTAAATGGACGAACCCAGAAGGTGATTCTCCCCAAGGCTTCCTCTTCATCCTGGAAAGAAGTGACAAGTGGAGTGCCGCAGGGTTCCGTCCTGGGCCTGGTCCTGTTCAACATCTTCATTAATGACTTAGATGAAGGGTTAGAAGGCAGGATCATCAAGTATGCAGATGACACCAAATTGGGAAGGAGAGCCAATACTCCAGAGGACAGGAGCAGGATTCAAAACGATCTTGACAGATTAGAGCGATGATTGGCCAAAAGTAACAAAATGAAGTTCAACAGGGACAAATGCAAGATACTCCACTTTGGCAGAAAAAACGAAATGCAAAGATACAGAATGGGGGACAATGATGCCTGGCTCGAGAGCAGTACATGTGAAAAAGATCTTGGAGTCCTCGTGGACAAAAAGTTAAACATGAGCCAACAATGTGATGTGGCGGCAAAAAAAGCCAATGGGATTTTGGCCTGCATCAATAGAAGCATAGTGTCTAGATCTAGGGAAGTAATGCTACCCCTCTATTCTGTTTTGGTTAGACCACACCTGGAATATTGTGTCCAATTCTGGGCACCACAACTCAAGAGAGATATTGACAAGCTGGAATGTGTCCAGAGGAGGGCGACTAAAATGATAAAAGGTCTGGAGAACATGCCCTGTGAGGAGCGACTTAAGGAGCTGGGCATGTTTAGCCTGAAGAAGAGAAGGCTGAGAGGAGATATGATAGCCATGTATAAATATGTGAGAGGAGGCCACAGGGAGGAGGGAGCAAGCTTGTTTTCTGCTTCCTTGAAGACTAGGACGCGGAACAATGGCTTCAAACTACAAGAGAGGAGATTCCATCTGAACATGAGGAAGAACTTCCTGACTGTGAGAGCCGTTCAGCAGTGGAACTCTCTGCCCCGGAGTGTGGTGGAGGCTCCTTCTTTGGAAGCTTTTAAACAGAGGCTGGATGGCCATCTGTCAGGGGTGATTTGAATGCAATATTCCTGCTTCTTGGCAGAATGGGGTTGGACTGGATGGCCCAGGAGGTCTCTTCCAACTCTTTGATTCTATGATTCTATGAAATCACCCCTGACAGATCGACTGAAACTATGCCTAGAATCTGGATTTCTCAAGTTCCAGAATCACAGTCTAACCCCCTCCAACCTGTTCTTTCTCTTATGACTTTGCATATAGCTGTCTTAGGACTGCAAATCAGGTTTGTGTGGCTGTCTCTTACTTCAGATCTAGCCTAGTGTGTGTTTGCTGTGTTTGGATCCTTTATTAAGTCTCAATTCCCTGGCTTTGTGTGCTGTAATCCCTTGCCATGAGTTAGGCACACCAGGGTTGAGCTGTCCAAAGCCACCTAGAAGTTTAGACAGGCAGTCGCTATTAATTTTAGCCGTAACCGCAGGCCGGTTCTGTCGTCGCCTCCTCTCCCCGCATTTCATGGCTTTGAAAATCACAGCCACTTAGCTTCAGACTGATGAACTCTACCTGTGGATAGACAACAATAAGGGCTTCCCCGTTGGGAGAAGAGGAAGCTTTAGGGGCAGCAGGCAAGCTTGGCAGGGAAGGGAGAGGAGACGTACATCAAACACACCAAAGAAGTCACATCAAAGAGCCCCATGCGCCGGCAGCCAATGAAAAGCTTTTAATGCAAAGGCCTGGAGCAAAGGGAAATGTACACAAGGGGGTGGTTTACAAGCTTTGCCAGATGTGTTCTCTGCTAATGGTGTCAATTTGACACCCAGGGAAAAGGTTCACTTAACACCTTGCTTGAGTCATGGAAGAGCTGTATGTGTGTGTGTGTACCTTCCAGTCAGACCCTATGACGCAGGGATTTCTTAGGTTCCTTTCCCTGACAGGTAACCACAGCACCTAGGTGTTTACTGGCCATCTCTCTTCCAAGTGATAATCAGGGCTGACCCTACTTAGTTTCCAAAATCAGATGGGATCTGATGCTTTTAGGGTGTTTAGGCAGGACATCTGCATGCACATCCTGGTGCAATTTGTCCTGTACAGGAAACATATTCTGCTATCCCTGGATGGATGGATGGATGGATGGATGGATGGATGGATGGATTGATGGATTGATGGATTGATGGATTGATGGATTGATGGATTGATGGATAAATAGATGATGGATGGTGGATAGATAGTCAGTAGTTGGATAAATAGGTGATGGATGGATGGATAGATAGATAGATAGATAGATAGATAGATAGATAGATGATGGATGGTGGGTAGATAGTCAATAGTTGGATAAATTGGTGATGGAGGGAGGGAGGGAGGGATAGGTAGATAGATAGATAGATAGATAGATAGATAGATAGATAGTGGATGGATAGATAGATAGATGATGGATGGTGGGTAGATAGTCAATAGTTGGACAAATTGGTGATGGAGGGAGGGAGGGAGGGATAGATAAGTAGATAGATAGATAGATAGATAGATAGATAGATGATAGATAGATAGATAGATAGATAGATAGTGGATGGATAGATAGATAGATGGTGGATGGATGGTGGATAGATAGTCAATAGTTAGATAAATAGGTGATGGAAGGATGGCTGGATGGATGGATGGATGGATGATAGATAGATAGATAGATAGATAGATAGATAGATAGATGGTGGATAGATAGTCAATAGTTAGATAAATTGGTGATGGATGGAGGGAGGGAAGGAGGGAGGGGGAGAGAGAGATAGATAGTGGATGGATAGATGGTGGATGGTGGATGGATGGTGGATAGATAGTCAATAGTTAGATAAATAGGTGATGGATGGGTGGATGGATGGATGGTTGATGGAGAGATAGATAGAAAGATAGATAGTGGATGGTGGATGGATAGGTAGATAGATAGGTAGATAGATATGGATAGATAGATAGATAGATAGATAGATAGATAGATAGATGATGGATGGTGGATGGTGAATAGATAGTCCATAGTTAGATAAATAGGTGATGGATGGATGGATGGTGGATAGATAGATAGATAGATAGATAGATAGATAGATAGATAGTAGGTAGATAGGCAATAGTTGGATAAATAGGTGATGGATGGATGGATGGATGGATGGATGGATGGATGAATAGGTGATGGATGGATAGATAGGCAATAGTTGGATTAATAAGTGATTGATTGATAGATAGATAGACAACAGTTAGATAAATAGGTGATGGACGGACGGACGGATGGACGGATAGATGGATGGATAGATGGACAGATAGGCAATAGTTGGATTAATACATGATGGATAGGTGGATGGATGGATGGACGGATGGATAGATGGACAGATAGGCAATAGTTGGATTAATACATGATGGATGGATGGATGGATAGATGGATAGATGGATGGATAGATAGATAAGGGTCTTTCCCTGTGACATCACCTGGTCTTGTCCTTGGGTTTTGCTCTTGAATTCTTCTATGTCGTACCTTCACTAGTTGGCTGTTCCCTCTTCTGTACAATCACAAAAGCTACAGGCATTCTATATTGTACTTCATCTAAGAACCCAAAACCCACTGCAGTTCAGACATTTATACCTACAAACCGTCTTTTATCCATCAGTCTGTAGTAGCTTGGACCTGACGTGCCGCTTGTACTCATGACTCTACTGAAACCAGCACCAATGCTTAGTGAAGATCCTTTTTGGAGGACAATTCCTTAAATATCCCAGCCAGCAGAGCTATTGTCTATGTTGGTTGCAGGATTCGAATAGTATGCATACATGGAGGGTGTATCACCATCCTCATCCTCATACCCAAAACTTCAAGTGTCTCAACTGGGAACATGCAATGATTATCACTAGAGGCAGTGATAGAATCGGACTCATTGACAGATCCAAACACAATCGGTAACATTTGGCAGGCTGCGAACTCGACATGGTTCAATACTATTTAAACTTTCATGGCTGCCTTCTTCAGAATCCATAGCGGCTAGGGAATTTGGGGACTTGTCAAGTCTGTCTGCCCTACGTACTTTTCTCCACTTTAATGATCATGGCTCCATCCTACAGAATCCCGGTATTTGGCGTTGGATAAAGTATATAAATGTTTTTGGCAATGAGCATTTGTGATGAAGCCTGAGAAGACGAGTATCAGAGATTTTGTCCCTTACAGAAAAGGAAAGAAACAAATAACTGGCCCCAAGTGGCTTCGGCGTCAAGCCGGTCTCTCCTGTAAATAGAGAGATGGAAACCAGTCAAGCTCAACTTTATTCAAGTTGTCCTTTTCAGACAACAAGCAGATTCTGCCTCAGATTCACATCCAAATCGAAACTGACAATTTTCCATACATGTTTGTGTATACTTTCTCAATATGTGCACATTTATGTATTACTTATTTACAGTATTCATTAGGCATGGTTAGAGTCGCGTCGGATAACTCGTTGCTTGTAATAATTTCGTTAAAATTACCTTTTTGAAGTGATATCGAAGCTTTTTTTAAAACCAGAAGTCCCGTTGCCCTTTTTCCGCCATTTTTGTTATGACTCAGAAAGTGAGAAGCCAGTTTTAAACCAGAGAAGGAACGAATTTCCTGGCCTCGGCTCAAGCCAGAGAAGCCAGTTTTAAACCAGAGAAGGAAGGAATTTCCTGGCCTCGGCTCAAACCAGAGAAGCCAGTTTTAAACCAGAGAAGGAATGAATTTCCTAGCCTCAGCTGAAGCCAGCTTTAAACCAGAGAAGGAAGGAATTTCCTGGCCTCGGCTCAATCCAGAGAAGCCAGCTTTAAACCAGAGAAGGAGGAAATTTCCTGGCCTCGGCTCAAGCCAGAGAAGCCAGTTTTAAACCAGAGAAGGAGGAAATTTCCTAGCCTTGGCTCAATCCAGAGAAGCCAGCTTTAAACCAGAGAAGGAGGAAATTTCCTGGCCTCGGCTCAAGCCAGAGAAGCCAGTTTTAAACCAGAGAAGGAAGGAATTTCCTGGCCTCGGCTCAAGCCAGAGAAGCCAGTTTTAAACCAGAGAAGGAAGGAATTTCCTGGCCTCGGCTCAAGCCAGAGAAGCCAGTTTTAAACCAGAGAAGGAAGAAATTTCCTAGCCTCAGCTCAAGCCAGAGAAGCCAGTTTTAAACCAGAGAAGGAAGGAATTTCCTGGCCTCGGCTCAAACCAGAGAAGCCAGTTTTAAACCAGAGAAGGAATGAATTTCCTAGCCTCAGCTGAAGCCAGCTTTAAACCAGAGAAGGAAGGAATTTCCTGGCCTCGGCTCAATCCAGAGAAGCCAGCTTTAAACCAGAGAAGGAGGAAATTTCCTGGCCTCGGCTCAAGCCAGAGAAGCCAGTTTTAAACCAGAGAAGGAGGAAATTTCCTAGCCTTGGCTCAATCCAGAGAAGCCAGCTTTAAACCAGAGAAGGAGGAAATTTCCTGGCCTCGGCTCAAGCCAGATAAGCCAGTTTTAAACCAGAGAAGGAAGGAATTTCCTGGCCTCGGCTCAAGCCAGAGAAGCCAGTTTTAAACCAGAGAAGGAAGGAATTTCCTGGCCTCGGCTCAAGCCAGAGAAGCCAGTTTTAAACCAGAGAAGGAAGGAATTTCCTAGCCTCAGCTGAAGCCAGCTTTAAACCAGAGAAGGAAGGAATTTCCTGGCCTCGGCTCAAGCCAGAGAAGCCAGTTTTAAACCAGAGAAGGAAGGCATTTCCTGGCCTCAGCTCAAGCCAGAGAAGACAGTTTTCAACCAGAGAAGGAAAGAATTTCCTGCCCTTAGCTCAAGCTAGAGAAGCCAGTTTTAAACTAGAGAAGGAAGGAATTTCCTAGCCTTAGCTCAAGCCAGAGAAGCCAGCTTTAAACTAGAGAAGGAAGGAATTTCCTGGCCTCACCTCAAGCCACAGAAGCCAGTTTTAAACCAGAGAAGGAAGGAATTTCCTCCGCTTGCTTTTCCCCACTTCTGGGAAGGCACACTGGAACAACAACTTTTTCCAGCATAGACACTGAGAACTAGGAAGCCCTGGCTGGAGGTCAGCTGTGACCAGCAGTGCTGTAGAATTTGAAGAGGCACGAATAGAGGGTGAAAGGGAGAAACATGCCAAGAGGAAGGAGCGTCAAGCCAACCCCGACTGAGACTGCCTTCCACCTGGAAACCAATGCCCTCACTGTGGGAGAAGATGCAGATCAAAAATAGGGCTCCACAGTCACCTACGGACCCACCACCAGGACACCGATCTGGGAAGACTATCCTACTTGGACAATGAGAAATTGGCTAAGTAAGTAAGTAGGGGTGCATTTATATTGTAAACGTTTGATACCATTTGACACCACTTGAACTGCCATGACTCAATAACATAGACTCCTCGGAGTTGTAGTTTTGCAAAGTCTTTAGTCTGCTCTGCCAAAGAGTGCTGATGCCCAGGAGCGGCTAACCCATTACGCGAAGTAAGCATTTGCAGTATAGTTGATTTTGCCCAGGGGCGCTCTTGAGTCACTCTTGGGGGAAAATAGACCTTGATATATGTGAGTTGTAGTTACTGGGATGCAGGGGCCGCTCGTCCATTACGCAAAGTAAGCGGTCGCAGAACACTTTTTTTTTGCCAGGGGCGCAGAGGCGCCTCTGTAAATGCCCCTCGACTGCCAATTGAGGAGCGCCCCCTCAGCTCACAACAGCCCTAGCAGTCCGGGGGGAGCCTCGGCTTTCTTGCCAAAGGGGCCGGGCCCTTGAGCCTCGCCTAGCCCCTCTCGTTCCTGCTCCACCCGGCCACCGGGTGCGCGAGCAGAGCCGGCGCTCAGTCGTTCTCCGCGTTTGATCCCTTCCTCATGACCGGCTCCCTTTCCCGATCCCCCGGCGCTCCACCCACCTCCTCTCCTCTCCCCAATCCGCGGGTGGGCCAAGGGATGGAGCCACCATGCCTGGTCTGCTTCGGGTCCGGAGGCATGTCTGAAGACCCCAGCGTGCGCACCAAAAGTTGCCTCTTCTCCTGACTTTCTCTTCAGCCATTGGGACCAAGAGAGAGAGAGAGAGAGAGAGAGAGAGCCCCTCTGGCTGGAGGTATCTCCCACCTCCGCTCCCTCCTTTGTTTTTGCGCCTACTTTCAGGAAAGGTGGGCATCTCCACCTCTCTCTCTCTCTCTCTCTCTCTCTCGAGCAAATGCGGCAAGTGTAGTTACTGGGATGTATAGTTCACCTACAATCAAAGAGCATTCTGAACTCCACCAATGATGGAATTGAACCAAATATGGCACACAGAACTCCCACGACAAACAGAAAATATATATCAGTGATTGGTTGGGGGAGCGGGCACCAAAATACTGTTTGCTTACCATTGAAAATTACCTAGGGCTGCCTCTGCTGGGATGTATAGTTCACCTACAATCAAAAAGCATTCTGAACCCCAACAATGATGGAATTGAACCAAATATGGTACAAAAAACTCCCACGATGAACAGAAAATATATATCAGTGTTTGGTTGGGGGGTGGGTGCGCCATAGGCCTGGGTAACAACGCAAAAATTTGTTTCTAAAATCGATTTGTAATTGGGGTTTTTTTTTTGTTTCGATATTTAAAATAATTACAAAACTTTCCCAAAAAAAAGTTTCGGTATTTACGAAATTTCGTAAATATTTACAAAACATTTTGTAAAGATGGCGCCCTTTTTTTTCCAATATTTTTAAAATATTTTTTAAATTTAATTATTAATTTAGTAGAATAGGGATTAATTATTATTAATTATTATTAAGGAGGGAAGGCAGGCACTCACTCTGGCGGGCCCTCTCGCTCGCCGCTCGCTCGCCCCTCTCGCTCGCCGCTCGCTATTATTATTAATAGGCAATGCTAAGCAAGCTGGCCAATTGCAACATTCAGGCAGGAAGCAGCCAGACCATGAAGCTGCAAGGCCATTCGATGCTCATCAAGCTGGCCAGCTGCAACATTCACGCTTGCCTCCAGCAGACAAGAGTTCTTCCTCCCACCCTGAACATTATTCCACAGATATATCAACCCCACTTGCCTAGTTTCCAACAGACCTCACAACCTCTGAGGATGCCTGCCATAGATGTGGGTGAAATGTCAGGAGAGAGTGCTTCCGCCCCTCTCACTCGCCGCTCGCTCGCCCCTCTCGCTCGCCCCTCTCAGCAAGCATCGGCAGGCGGCCATCTTACGTATTTCCGAAATGGACGGAAATACAAAAATTTTTGGCGCCTGCCGTTTCGATATTTAAAAACACTTCCAGGTTAAAAAAAATGTTTTGTAATCGTTTCGTAATTCAAAAATTAACGAATTTTTTAACGAATTACGAATTAACGAAACGAATTGACCAGCCCTATTTGCTTACCATTGAAAATTACTTAGGGCCACCTCTGGTGGTATCAGTGCCTTAATTGTACAGTGTAGATGCATTTTGGTTGGAAAACAGGTTGAGACATCCAAGGATGGCAGCAGAAATCAAATTAGCCGCTAACAAGCTTTATCGCCCTCTCCATTTGGTTGTCTAACAAAGCAGTAAGACTCCAGGGTTGGCTGAATGCTGTATATTCACAGCTCCATAATGAAAGCGTTTTGGTCTTGATTCATGGCTCTGATTGGTTATAATGGGCCCCTGGACAATGGTTGCAGAGCGACCGGAATTCTAGTTCCAATTCCTTGTCTCTCGCAGGAGAACACATAAAGGAGGTGGAAACTCGACGGCAGCAGGAGATTCTGGGTCAGAACAAGGGATGAAATGAATTCAAATTGCAGCTACGGCAAGGCAAGGGAGCAGTTAAGGACGTTGCCCATTCCGCTGGCTTTCACAGCAGAGCGCCTGTTGAATTGGCCTCCTTTGAAATGCAACACTTTCCTCTGCATGCAACAGCATATGCTCCAGTGCCAGCTTTCTTGGAGGAAACAAAGAAACCATTCGGAAAGAAACATACTGAAAGTGTGAATGGACTGAGATGACCTTGCCCTGCTTTTGCTTTGGAGGAACATCCGGGAGGAATGCTTGCATGTTATCAGTGTGTGTGCAAATCGCAAGTGGGCAAAGCATGGCTCGAAGGCTGCATCTGGCCCACCCACTTATTCTTCACCCCCCCCCTCCCCTCTAAAGTCCCCAAATAACCTCTAATCGTGTTACTTTTGGGCATAATTGTCTCACAATCACCAATATTTAAACTCACCACCACATTCCATTCACTACCTTTAGTCACTTCCAGATTGGACTACTGTAATGCACCCTACGTGGGGCTGCCCTTGAAAACGGTTCGGAAATTTCAGTTGGTACAACGGGAGGTGGTCAGATTATTAACTGGTGCTCCTTGCAGGGAGTGGTCAAACCTCCTGTTTAAGGAGCTCCACTGGCTGCCGTTCATTTTCCGGTCCCAATTGAAGGTGCAGGTTCTTACCTACAAAGCCCTGAAGGTTTGGGACCTGCCTTACCTGCGTGACCGCATCTCTGTCTATGAATCCACACGATCTCTTCATTCATCTGGAGAGGGCCTCCTTGCACTCCCACCTCCATCGCAGGCATGACTGGTGGGGACGAGGGAGAGGGCCTTCTCAGTGGTGGCCCCTCGACTGGAGAACAAGCCCTATGAGGAGCGGCTTAAGGAGCTGGGCATGTTTAGCCTGAAGAAGAGAAGGCTGAGAGGAGATATGATAGCTATGTATAAAAATGTGAGAGGAAGCCACAGGGAGGAGGGAGCAAGCTTGTTTTCTGCTTCCCTGGAGACTAGGACACGGAACAATGGCTTCAAACTACAAGAGAGGAGATTCCATCTGAACATGAGGAAGAACTTCCTGACTGTGAGAGCCATTCAGCAGTGGAACTCTCTGCCCTGGAGTGTGGTGGAGGCTCCTTCTTTGGAGGCTTTTAAACAGAGGCTGGATGGCCATCTGTCAGGGGTGATTTGAATGCAGTATTCCTGCTTCTTGGCAGAATGGGGTTGGACTGGATGGACCATGAGGTCTCTTCCAACTCTTGAACTGCCATGACTCTTGAACTATCATGAAGAATTATTATTCTTCCTAAAGACTGCCAATGTAGGGGCCTGTCTAAGATCTTTGAGGAGGGTGTTCCAGAGTTGGGGGGCCACCACAGAAAAGGCCTTGTCTCGCATCCCCACCAGACGTGCCTGCGACGTAGGAGGAATCGCGAACAGGGCCTCTCCGGATGAACGAAGTGAGCGCGTGGGTTCGTAGACGGAGATGCGGTCATGCAGGTAGGATGGTCCCAAACCGTTTAGGGCTTTGTAGGTAAGCACCTGTACCTTAAATTGGGCTCGGAAAATAAATGGCAGCCAATGGAGCTCCTTGAACAGGAGGGTTGACCTATCTTGTACAGGAAGGTTGACCTATCTTGTAAGCTACGTCCCCTTCGGGGTGGGAAGAGCGGCATCTTAATGTTGTAAATAAATAAATAAATAAATAAATAAAATGTAACAGTATCCAAAATTCCCAGGCTCAGCCAGCTTCCTGGGCATAGCCCGACCAATCAGCTCCATGCATTATTTATTATTTATTTATTTACCACATTTGTATGCCGCCTTTCTCAGCCAGAGAAGACTAAAGGCGGTTCCTATTTTGCATCTTATTTCACACACTAACTGATTTTTTACATGCTCCAACAAATATTTAGTGCACTGTTGACTGATGCAACAACTTCACAAAGCAAAGCAGGCCCAACTTTTGCTGAGTAAACAACGGCAAAGGATGGGAGATACTCAACTATGCGCAACGGGATGGTAGCGTTGGTGGCGCTTAGTGATCCTTGGTGTGAAAATTGGGGCGTTATTACCAATGGACTTGGACAAGCCCGGTTGTGTTTACTCATCCCAGTCATAGGTAAAGGTAAAGGTAGTCCCCTGACATTAAGGCCGAGCAGGGTATAGGGTTACAGCCTGTGCTGGATGGGGTCGCACTCCCCTTCAAGGCGCAGGTTCGCAGCTTGGGTGTGATCCTGGACTCATCGTTGAGCCTGGATCCCCAGGTTTCAGCGGTGACCAGGGGAGCATTTGCACAGCTTAGGCTCGTGCGCCAGCTGCGCCCGTACTTTGGGAAGTCTGACTTGGCCACGGTGGTACACGCTCTGGTCACATCCCGCCTTGACTACTGCAACGCTCTCTACGTGGGGCTGCCCTTGAAGACGGCCCGGAAGCTTCAGCTAGTCCAGCGCGCGGCAGCCATGTTACTAACAGGAGCAGGACGCAGGGAGCATACAACACCCTTGTTGTTCCAGCTCCACTGGCTGCCGATCTGCTACCGGGCCCAATTTAAGGTGCTGGTGTTATCCTACAAAGCCCTAAACAGTTCCGGCCCAAAATACCTTTCGGACCGCATCTCGGCCTATGAGCCCACGAGGACCTTGAGATCGTCTGGGGAGGCCCTTCTCTCGATCCCACCTGCCTCACAGGCACGCCTGGCGGGGACGAGAGAGAGGGCCTTCTCGGTGGTGGCCCCCCGGCTGTGGAACGCACTCCCTGCTGACATCAGACAGGCGCCCTCCCTTATGTCCTTCCGTAAGAGCCTGAAGACATGGCTATTCGAGAAGGCATTTAATTAAGTGCTACAGTAACTGGAAATGACAACTGGAACGGAATATGACTACGAGACTGATTATGATTCTACGATAAGACGAAGCGGATTTTTTAGTGTAATTTAGATGATTGTATATTATGTTGGCTCATTGTAAATTGTCTTTTATATGTTTGTACACCGCCGCGAGTCGCCCCAGGCCTGAGAGCGGTGGTTAATAAATGCACCAAATAAATAAAATAAATAAATAAATAAATTGAGTCCAGTCATGTCTGACTCTGGGGTGTGGTGCTCATCTCCATTTCTAAGCCGAAGAGCCAGCGTTGTCCGTAGACACCTCCAAGGTCATGTGGCCAGCATGACTGCATGGAGCGCCGTTACCTTCCTGCCGGAGCGGTACCTATTGATCTACTCACATTTGCATGTTTTCGAACTACTAC